>NC_092874.1:419866485-420167831 GCF_028372415.1 Notamacropus eugenii
ATCTCCATCCCAGACACTCATGAACTATTTGTGCCTGATCTGTGGTAGAGCCTTCCAAGTCTGTATTGGACAGATCAGCCACAACTGAACACACTTTTCCTTGACCCCAACATTGTGATATCATTGGTCCACTCCAAGTGTGAAGGACAGACAACACCAACACCAACTCTGAAAGGTAGATGCTCTTAGTATCCCTGCTTTATGTCTGAGGAAGTAAGCTAAAAGAGATTTGATCTGAGTCATAAAGCTAACTAATGTTTGGGGAGGAATTGTAATTCAAATCTTCCTGCCTCTACCATCCTCTAGTACATTCTGTTGCTACAGTTCCAGATTGGATAGGACTCTGAAATTGGAGTCAGAAAGACTTCAGACCCATCCTGCCTGAGATACTTAATGCCTGAGTGACCCTGAGCCAATCCCTTAATCTCTCTGAGTCTGTTTAATGTTTAATCTGTAAAGTGAAGAAATTAACATCAATTTCACAAATTTGTTGGACAAACCAAATGAAATAATATATGAAAAAATTTTTCAGCCTTCTAGCACTGCGTAAAAGTCAGCTGTTACTATTTTCTAAAGACAAGTCCACACCCAATTGTGTCACCATCTTTCCAGTTCCATTCTTAGACTCACTTCTTGTGACTGGACACTTACCCCATGCATAAACTTTTAGGATGGAATTCCATAGTTTCTCAGGGGAGTGGATCATTTTATTAGGGCTACTCAGTGATCTAAATTGAGATTATAATCTGAGTGAAATCTCTCTCATCCCCTTTTCCATTCCTGCCTTTCCCCTCCCTCATCCCCTCTCCTCACAGGCTATTTTGGTTGTTTTTTTCTCTCGAGCTTTCAACCCTCTTACATGGTTCTTTCCTTTTGCATTGGTGTGTGTGTGTGTGTGTGTGTGTGTGTGTGTGTGTGTGTGTGTGTGTGTGTGTGTGTTTAACCCTGAATCTTTTATTCCCTGGGTGTCCTAAAGAAGGAATGAGGAGGTTTCAGTGGTCAAGAAAACCATCTTGAGAGCATATTTTCTCTTTTTTCATATAAATTTATTTTCAATTTCAACATTCACTTCCATAAAATTTTGAATTTCAAATTTTTTTCCCTGTCTCCCCCTCTTCCCACCACAGGACAGTGTGTATTCTGATTACTCTTTCCTCTAATCTGCCCTCCCTTCTATCACCCCCCCCCATCCCCTTCCCTTCTATTTTCCTGTAGGATAAGATAGATTTCTATACCCCATTGCTTGTATGTCTTATTTCCTAGATGCATGTAAAAACAACCTCGAAACATTCATTTTTAAAGCTTTAAGTTCCATAATCTCTCTCTTCCCCCCTCTCCACCCACCCTCATTGAGAAGGCAAGCAATTCGATAAAGGTTATACATGTGTGGTCATGCAAAACACTTCCATAACAGCTATATCTGAAAGACTAACTATATTTCCCTCTATCCTGTCCTGCCCTCCATTTATTCTATTCTCTCCTTTGACCCTGTCCTTATACCAACGCGTTTGCTTCTGATTACTCCTTCCTCCAATCTACAGTCCCTTCTATTATCCCTCCTTTCTTATCCCTTTCCCCCCTGCTTTCCTGTAGGGTAAGATAGACTTCCATAACCAATTAAGTGTGTATGTTATTCCCTCCTGAAGTCAAATCTGATGAAAGGAAGGCCCACTTATTCCCTCTCACCTTCCCCTTCTTCCTCTTCATTGTAAAAGCTTTTTCTTGCCTCTATTACGTGAGATGATTTACTACATTCTACCTCTCTCTTTTTTCTTCTCTTGGTACATTCCTCTCCTTAATTTTCTTTTTTATATAATATCCCTTCATATTCAGCTTACCCTGTGCCCTCTGTCTGTCTGTCTGTGTGTCTTTCTGTCTCTCTGTGTCTGTGTCTCTGCCTCTCTGTCTCTCTCTGTCTCTCTCTCTCTCTCTCTCTCTGTCTCTCTCTCTCTCTATATATATATATATGTGTGTGTGTATATGTATATATATATATATATATATATATATATATATATATATATATATATATATATATATATATATATATTCCCTCCAATTATCCTAGTACTGAGAAAGGTCTCATGAGTTACAGATATCATCTTTCCATGTAGGAATGTAAACAGTTCAACTTTAATAAGTCCCTTATGGTTTCTTTTTCCTTTTTCCTCAACCTTTTCATGCTTCTCTTGACTCTTGTATTTGAAAGTCAAATTTTCTATTCAGCTCTGATCTTTTCAACAAGAATACTTGGAAGTCCCCAGTTTTTTTCCCTGAAGTATTATACTGAGTTTTGCTAGATAGATGATTCTTGGTTTTAATTTTATCTCCTTTGACCTCTGGGATATCGTATTCCAAGCCCTTCAATCCCTTAATGTAGAAGCTGCTAAGTCCTGTCTTATCCTGATTGTGTTTCCACAATACTTGAATAGTTTCCTTCTGGCTCTTTGTAATATTTTCTCCTTGACCTGGGAACTCTGAAATTTGAATACAATATTCGTAGGAGTTTTTCTTTGGGGATCTCTTTTAGGAGGTGATTGGCAGACTCTTTCCATTTCTATTTACCCTCTGGTTCTAGAATATTAGGGCAGTTTTCCCCGATAATTTCTTGAAAGATGATGTCCACGCTCTTTTTTGATAATGACTTTCAGGTAGCCCAATAATTTATAAATTAGCTCCCCTAGATCCATTTTCCAGGTCAGTTGTTTTTCCAATGAGATACTTCATTTTGTCTTCTATTTTTTTCATTCTTTTGGTTTTCTTTCATAATTTCTTGATTTCTCATAAAGTCATTAGCTTCTATTTGCTCCATTCTAATTTTGAAGGAATTATTTTCTTCCGTGAGCTTTTGAACCTCCTTTTACATTTGGCCAATTCTGCTTTTTAAGCCTTTTTTCTCCTCATTCGCTTTTTGGATCTTTTTTTTTTTTTTTACCCTTTGGGGCAGTCTAATTTTAAAGGTGTTATTTTCTTCAGTATTGTTGGGGTCTCATTTAGCAAGCTGTTGACTTGTTTTTCATGATTTTCTTGCATCACTCTAATTTCTTTTCCCAATTTTTCCTCTACTTATCTAACTTGATTTTCAAAATCCTTTTTGAGCTCTTCCATGGCCTGAGACCAATTCATATTTTTCTTGGAGGCTTTGGATGAAAGGAGCTTTGGCTTTGTTGTCTTCTTCTGGCTGCATTTTTGATCTTCCTCATCACCAATAATGTAAGAAAATACCTCTTCACTGAGAAAGCAAGAATCTATACTCTGTTTCTTTTTCCCCATTTGCTCATTTTCCCAGCCAATTATTTGACTTTTGAAGTTTGTTAAGCAGTCGCATCTTCAGCAGTGATTGTAGCCTCCCTGGGGCTGGGGCCTAGACCATGCTTCCCTCTCAGCCAGGTAACAGACCCTTCCCACTGACCTTTGAAGCTATCTTTAGCATTTGTGGTTTAAAAAGGCAGCAGTAGCTGCCAGTAATTCAGTCGCTTAAGGCCTGCTTCTACTCCATCTGCACAGGAGTGGCTCATGCCTAACTGTGAACTGTGCTCCATTCCCAGCCTAGTGCAATAGACCCTTCCCATAGACCTTCCAGATTGTCTTGGACTGGACATTTGCTTCAGTCTGTCGTTTTGTGACTTCTGCTGCTCTAGAATTTGTTTAGAGTCATTTTTTACAGGTTTTTTTGAGGGGTTTGTGGGGAGAACTGTATCAGGTCCCTGCTTGTACTCCGCCATCTTGGCTCTGACCCAGAGAGTATATATTTTCTAAACTGTTTAATCCTACATGTCTCATAGGTGAACTCCTAAGGGCAGAATTGAAATGAACTGAGTGTTTCCTTGTTTTCTGAGCTTATCTTTCATTTCTTTGGGTTATAATGTCTTGGCAGTGCCTAAGGCTAGCCAGTTAACCAACCCCTTATTCCTTAATGTTGCAAAAGAGAATGGAAGTGATAGTAAGGGTAAGGAAGACTAGGGGACACAGCCCAGGTCAATCTGACCTGGCCAACCCAGGTGGTTAAGACAATGCAATCTATAAGTTTTTGACCTTGTTCTTTTCTGGTTGTGTGGAGCTAGAGCAGGGGTAGGGAATCTGCAGCCTCAAGGTCACATTGGATTCAGTCAAAGGGCCATACTTGAGGACCTAGAGGGCCATATGTGGCCTTGAGGCTGCAGATTCCCCACCTCAAGGTAGAGTCAGGAGAGTATGGACAATTGGTTGCTACAGCAACACCTAGGAGTAACATCAGAACATTTTCAAGTCTGATGCTCTTAGCTACTTGCCACTACAGATTCTATTTGTGTTGTTTCATTTCTACTGGAAGTTTTTATGCCTGAAGACCCCCAGTCAACCTCTCTGGGTTGGTGAAATTGCATTAATTGCACTACATCCCAAGTTGGACTAGGGGTGAGGAGTGTTGCCAGTAGAAAAACTGCTTGAAGAATTAAATCTGCATGCTGACTCTGAGCATGAGTTATTTGCCCATAAAAGATGCTTTTTTAATGAGCAAATTGCCTTGTTATTCCAGAAAGTGGTCATCATCTTATTTTAGCCATGCTTCATGCATCACATCTGGGAAATGTTTGCATGAAAGCACTAGCTAAAAGCTGTATTTGGTGGCCTGGAATTTATTTTGTTATTTAAAAGACTCTAATGGAGTGTATCATATACTAGGCTACAAAGCATGAGCCAAAAAAGATCATTGCTTTGCTAAGGGAAACTTCTAGAAACCTTATTCAAACCTTGTGTTAATTTTGAAAGAGCTATACTAGAGTCCTGCAACTTCTTATTATCATAGACTCCTTTCTCAAAATGGTCCCAAATCTTTTTCCAGGTTAAAAATGTGGTGCTACCATAAAGGATCTGAGCCAGTTATTTGTAATACATAGACTGACACACACTATTGCTTCTGACAGTATCTCTGCATTTACCCAAGTTGTTTCCTTGCAGTGTTGCAGCTTTACTTAGAGTAATTTCCCAAGCAATAAAATGACTATTCTATTAAGGATTGCTGTTCCCTTTTTTTGTTTGTTTTTTTGATGCTCAATAAAACAGCCCCATTGCTATGTACGTGATTATTTTTCATTCACTTTCCTTCTTCCAATAGAACTGGACTCTTCCTCTCCATGCCTGGGGTGAAAAAAAGCAGTGGCATCATTTCAACATCATGCCTGACTCTTGTGTTTTCTGTTTAGGTTTACTTCATTAGATCCCAGTTCTAGCATCATCTTGGAAAGATAATTAACCTCATGTGAGATTGACTTCTCCCATCCCACCTTCCGTGTTTGACACAGCCTTGGCATACAAAGTGGCAGCATAGGATTGTAGGAATAACTTGAACTAGAAGTCAAGAACCATAGATTCTAGACCTATTTCTGTCACTAACTTGTGAATCTAAACCCTAGAAAGAGATTATGGTATGGCAGAAAATTTTCTGTACTTGTAATCACGAAGAGCTCATATCTGCGGGAACGGAGACAAGAGTAGTGCCAATGCAATATTCATAAACCCTGTAGCGGCTATGAATATGCCAGTGCAATTCTGAATCATGAAAAACAACAGACTCTCCACGTGGAAGACAGAACCAAAACATTTATTCATACACCAGAAAGCCAAATCTGTCATAGTAACAAAAATTTATACACAATAACAACGCAGGCAGCACCATCATCCTCAGACTTTCCCTCTGTTAGGCTTCCCACAAACCAGCTCCCTTAAACAAAATCACAAACAGCCTCTCCCACTTACACTAGTTGCTGCCTTTCCCAGCTCTGATTGCTCTCTGACTAACTTTTTCTCAGCTCTGCTCTAGCTCTGCCTCTTCCTGTTTCACCCCGTCCTGTTCCGTGTGACTTGACTCATGTAACTCAGGCTTCCATGTGACTTAAGTAGATCACATGGGCCTATGAATGGATGGGGAAGGTCTTTCCATTAAGAAACAAACATACATTAACCATAAGCAAAAATGTGTTATCAATACAACAAGTCAAAGGATCATAGTTCTAGGACTGAGAAAGATGTTAGAGGCCATTTACCCAGTCCCTCTACCCATTTTACAGATGAAGAAACTGAGGCCCAAGGAGAATAAATATCTTCTTACTCAAGTTCACATAGAGAGTAATATCAAAGGTAGGATTTGAATGTGGATCCAATATCCCTAGAGGCTTGTTACAGCCTCCTCAACCTTCCAGAATGAGGAAATTCACTCAAAAGCTTGTTCATCCAATCATTCCCAGGCAGATGATGAAAGAGTATCTAAAACTGGAAAAGATACAGCAACATGGAAATCGAGTCTTTTAGCTACCAAGAATTCTCAGAATCAGATAAGCAGTTGGAATCAAAGATGTTGGCCATCAAGGTCCCATTGTGTCTGTAGGCTGTCTCTTCTTCAATTCGAAGCCTTAGGAAAGTAGTCAGGCAGGATGAGCAAAGACAGACTACAGGCCTCTTTTACCTTCAGAAAAAGCAACATTCCCAGAAAGGTCTGTAGGTCATCGTGGACAAGGCGGATTTTTGCCCTAGTATGTCCTGTTCTTGGCTAGAGATGGACTGTCTCTGTTTTATGATAATTTGTTATCTGCCCTTTTGTTTTGGAAGGATTAACTACTGAAGCCAAAAGCAGAAGGCAGGCTTGTTTTTTGGAACTGCAATTCAGGCAGAGGCAGGGGAAGACGGAGAAATAAAAGGAAATCCAGCTCCACTACACTGTGGCCTGGCTATGACTAGAGATCCGTATCCACAGGTATTTGCCTGGAGGTAGTCAATGGTTATCACTGAAAATCTGAGTTATTCTCCCAGCAACTGTAGTAGCCTTTAGGCCTAGGTTTGAAGAGAGCTGGAATGAGCTGGACAGTGAAGAATTCAGAAACCCTATATCAAGCTTAATCCTAAATACATACTTGTAACCTGAAATGGTAAAATTTGAGACAAGAACTGTGTATATAAAATTCTGCTGTCCTTTTGCAGTGAGCTTGCCAGGAATCCAATAATATTTCCCAGAAAAGTGAGTCACATAAGATAAAAAATGAAACCCTGTAAAATTGATTAATATCTTATGATGGCTTCCCTCCTTTCTCAGCATAAATATTAAGATTCTTATTGTACTGTAATAATATATTAGATTGTAAGCCCCTTTAAGATAGCATGTGAGGTGCTTTTTTTTATATTGAATATGGAATGTTTAATAATAAGACCCAGTAGATTCATCAGTGTTTGTTGAAATGATAAAACAGTATCATATAACAGTAAAAAAAAAAAAAAAAACAAAGCTAATACTTTCCTGGGATGGATGGAGAGGCTTAGTGTGCAGAATAAGGGGGATCATGGTTCTGCCATAATCTGTCATAGTCAGACCATATCTGTCCATCCGGAGAACTGTATTCAGTTCTAGGTGCCACATTTTAGAAGGGACATACACAAACTGGAGCCATTCCAAGTGATAGGTATGTTGAGATAAACAGAGACTTTGCCTTATGAAGACTGATTAAAGAAACTATAGATGTTTATCCTGGAGAAGGCTTAGAGGCCATAATAGTCTTCAAGTTTTTAGATTTTTAAGGAGGGTTATCGTGAGAAAGATGGAGTACATTTATGTTTTTCCTAGAACTTGAAGGAAGAACTAGGGTAGAACTTATAGAGAGACCAATTTGTGCTTGATATAATGGGGAAAATCAATAGAAATGGAAGCTGTCCAAGGATGGAGTGGAGGCATTAGTGTTCTCTTCATTGGAGGTCTTCCAGGAAAGACTAGACAACCACTTGCTGGAGATATTGCATAATACATACAAATATGTATTTAGGATTAAGCTTGATATAGGGTTTCTGAGTTCCTCACTGGACAGCTCATTCCATCTCTCTTCAAACCTAGGCCTAGAGGCTACTACCAATATTTTGGTCAGGAAAACATTGACCTAAAAGGGCCCCTCATGACATTCCAACTCAGTCATTCTGTAAATCTCTAATTCTGTTAGAGGTGAGAAGTTTAGGATATTCTATATTTTGAGGCAAAATGGTGGAATGAAAAAAAAAAAGAACCCTGAACCATGAGGCAAAGGACCTGAGTCTCTTACTCCTTCCTAGAACTAGAGCACTGAGCAAAACTCACCAAATCACAGTTTCCTTTGTATCTCTAGCACCTAGCATAACACTTGACATGAAGTATATGCTTATTTAATGTTTGTGGATCAATTTTCTCATTGGTAAAATGAGGATGATAATAAAACTACACAAATGCCATTTTTCCCCACCATTTTATGGAACAGAATGGAATTTTCTATTAAAATGTTAAATTTTATTGTAAATACCTTAGTAGGGATATTATAAGGAAGTTTCTGTCCAAGAGTGAGATGGGGTGGCAAGAGAGCCCTCCCTCCTTTAAATATTCCAGAAAAGTGGCTGCTATCCATGGAATGGAAGTCAAGTGTTATGCTTTAAAACAACTATGGGCAAATATAATTTTTATAGAAAAAAAGTGCTTAGGGCCCTTGAGAAATGGTGGGGGATGAATAGGTTGAATCAAAGAAAGGAAGCTGCATAAAGATGATTCAGGATGGTTAACACAAATAATCATAGCCTATCTTTACATATTGCCTGATATGATGCTTACTTCACAAAAGTCCTCTGGGGTAAGGAATGCTACAAGTATTATTAACTCCATTTTGCAGATGAAGAAGCAGTCTCAGAAAAGTTAGATAACTTGTCCATGGTCATATGACTGCTAAGTGGTCACAGTAGGAATTGAATGTAGGTCATTTTTGACATTTCCTTTCCTTTACAAGCAATTAAAACACCCTGGGACCAGACAAATAAAGGAGGGAAAACAGACTATACAGAAGAATACAATGGAAGGAGCTCTGATCCGGGAGTTTGAAGCCCAGGACTCAGATTCAACCTCCATCATTTAATGACTATGTGATCATGCACAAACCACTTAATTTCTCTGACTTTTAGTAAATACTAATCTATAAAATAAAGCCTTTGTACTAACTGGTCTCTCTGTTCCTTTGAAAAAGAGTCCTAACTCTCAAATTAGGAACCTCCTAGAGAGCCATGGGGACTAAAAGCAAATAAAAATAGGAAGCACATAGAAGAAATTGATTAGATTTTTTTTAAATCTGAGGAAAGGCATCTGAATAACATGAATTCAACTTGTGACATCCTTCAACAGCAAACGATTTCTACCTTCACACAAGTGAATTCTTTTTAAACTATAATGAAGTTTGGCTCTGCATTTTAATGATTTGTCTTATCGAACAATAATTCTCCTTTCTCTCCTTTGGCCCACTGCAGTCCAATACACTCAATATGGTCAGTGCCCATGGGTGTGGTCTTTGATGCTTAACATCTCCCTGTTTCCTCCACTTTTGTCTTTTGCCCTAACTCTTGGCAGTGAATTGGGAACCAGTTATCTACCAGTAAAGGCAATGGTGAACCCTATTGGGGTTTGGTGCCAGTATTCTTTGGTAACCCCCAAACTCTCCAGACCACTCTTATTTTTCCCATCAACTTGATCTCAGCTACCCTCCTGCTAATATTTTTTGCCACCTCCTTTCACAGATCTTCTCATTCTCAGCACTGGAAATTACATGTCCTTCCCTAAAGTTAAGAACACCTTCTACTTCTCTCATCCATGTAGCCTTTTTCTCTTCCAACAAGGTACAAACCTGTACTTGTTTATTTAGCTCTATGCTCCATTAAGTCTTTTCTAATTCATATATTCACTCATTAGCCCTTTAAGTTTTCTCACACAAGGCAGTTCTTATGCATACTGCTAATGATTATTGCTTTGTCTCACTATCTCTTTTAAATTCATGTACAATGACTTTGCCTTACTTGATTATTAGACTATGGCACCAGGTTATCTAACATGGTTGGCTACCAAGATATTACAGAAAATAAATTTCTTTCTGAAAAACTGGGGGTAATTCTTAAAGTATCAAACTTTTAAAAATTAAAGCCATTCTAAAATCTACTTTACAATTCCTTGAATTAGTAAAAAAAAAAAAAAAGTAACTTAATTTAATATTTTCCTCATTACTCAGTATCATTATTTTAATCAACTCATATATTGCTTTAGATGTTAATGGTTTAAGACATTGAATTGGATCTGCAGTGATTCTAGTACAAAACCTACTACTTGCTTTCTTCAACAATTGATAATAACTGGGATTTTTCTATCTTTCTTTCTCATAAAACTGTAGTGAAGAATGTGAAGTTGTTTGGACTCTTGGGCTGCCTTTCCATAACATTAATGATTGACCCAAAGAAACCTTAAAGCACTATTAATGGACCTGGAGATGGGTTCAACCACTATAGAAAGTAATTTAAGATTATACACAAAAAATTGTTAAGCGGTGCATGCCCTTTGACCAAGCCATGTCACCCAAATGAGATAAAAGAAATAAGAAAAAGGTCCTTTATGTACAAAAATATTTATAGCAGTGGTGGTGTAAAATAAACCCTGGAAATTAAAGGGATGTCCATCATTCAAGGAATGATTGATTGCATGAGCTATGGTATATGAATATGATGGAATGCTACAAATAAGAAAATAGATTTAATTCGAAGAGACATGGAAAGACATATGAACTGATGCAGAGAGGAGTGAATGGGATCAGGAGAACAACTTATACAATAGCAACACTGAAAAGACAAAAAGCTTAGAAAGCTCTCTGATCAATGAATTTACCATCCATGACTACAGAGAACTGATGGTGAAACTTACTTTTCACTTCCTGACAGAGAGGTAATAGACTTTGGGTACAGAATGAGGCTATCCATTTTTTTATATACTATAAGGGATTTTTTTTTTGCTTGACTATGCATATTTGTTGCTAAGAATTTGTTTTTCTTTTCTATTTTTTTTTTTTGCAATGTATACAGAGCCTGAAGGAAAGAAAATAGACTTCTTTGAAGTCTATTGAAATATTTATCTGTTCATTTTTATTTCAAAAAGCAGTATCTAAAGTATTCCTTCATTTTGACATTTGTACATTTGAAATTGTACCAATTTCAGCTAGGTTAATTAAAACTTATACACATATTAACTTCATAGGAAAATGTGTGACCACCTGGTGAACCTTTGAGATACTGCTATTACCCACATCTAACTGGGTTTTCACTACAGGACAGGAATCATCCCACTTTTGTATTTGCTTGAATACAAGAGTGAACATATATTTATTCCATAGTTACTGTATCCCAAGCTCTGTGCTAAGCACTGAGGATAAATATACAAAAGCAGAGAAAGTCCTTGCCCCCAAGAAGCTTGCTTGCACTGTAATAGTGGGAGACAATGTATTGAGGAGAGTTTTAGCCGTGGAGGCACTTTTATTCCTGAAAGTTATCAAGAGAGTCAGTAGGACAGTATGAGAGTAGATTGACATGGGAAGGTCAGGGACAAAAGCAGCATTGATTTTGATCACGGTTCCAGAACAAGGAGGATGGGTGGATGGGTGGTATTGGAGGGGGAATGGGCGGGGCACCATGGTGAGGCTGGAGAATAGGAATTGAAATGAAGCATGTCTGGGACCTTCCTGAAACTATCACAATGTGTGACACATAGTTAGCACTCAATAAGTACTCATTGATTCATTCTGGGTGTCAGATAATTGATGTTTTTCAGTCTATTTATACATCTGTTTTGATGTCAATTTTAGCTTCAAAAAACTTAGTCCAATATAATGAAGTTATTAAGATGATGATGATGATGATGATGATGATGATGATGATGATGATGATGATAAAATAAGTCTAGGGCCACAGGTTGCCAAATTGTCTTTGTTCCAAAATCTGGGGATAATGTCATGAATTATCATTCTATATTGATGTTAATGGGCAGCTAGGTGGCTAGAGTGAATCCCCAGAATCAGGAGGACCTGAGTTAAAATCCATCCTCAAACATTAGCTGTGTGACCCTGCACAAGTCACTCAACTTTACCTCAGTTTCCTCATCTGTCCAATGAGTTGGAGAAGGAAATGGCAAACAACTCCAGTATCTTTGCCAAGAAAACCCCAAATGGGATCACAGAAAGTCAGACATGCCTAGCTGACTAAATAAAATTGATATTAACAAGACCTCACATATAATGTATGGGATTAAACATCTATGGAAATCTCTCTGTCTCTCTGTCTCTGTCTCTATCTCTATCTCTCTCTCTGTTTCTGTCTCTCTCTGTCTCTCTCTCATAATCTTTCTTTTCATTTTGGAGTAGATGGGAATAAGAACAAATCTAAAATGGGATTCCTTCTCTTCCCTTAAAATGAAGAGAACAGAAATCCAAGAGGAATCACAGATAAAATAATATGAAAGTTACATACTGAATTTATCATATTCTTAGAAAGAAAAGGAATCTCTTCATATTGTAGATTCACAGTTTCATGCATAATCTATTCTATGATGTATCTGGGAATGCTTTTTAAAAAATGTTTTAAATTAAATGAAAATAAAGAATTGACAAAACTTAGAAGTTGATTATGGGGGTTGGGTAAAGGAAAGATTTGAGGGTGACTCTGAGCTAATGAACTCATTTAATTGAGAGAATGATGATGCCTTCAACAGGAAGTTCGGTTAAGGGGAGGATTTAGAAGAAAAGAAAATTTCTTTTTTGGAAATGTTGAAACTGAGATGCCAATGGTTTATCTAGGAAGTAGACAAGAGACAGTCAGTTCATTAGTGAGTCTATCTTGTATCTTAATGGCATGCCATCCAGGATGAGTTTCTATACCTGAGATATAATATTGCAACAGCAAAGCCATTGTTCAGACTCTTAAAATATTAATAAAACAGCATTTATTATGCTAGATCCTATGTTATGTGCAGAAGACAAAAAGAAGAAATTGAAATAATCTCTGACTTTAAAGTTCCTATTCCAATGCAAAAATTACATGAATGTGCAATATATATATAGGAATATAGAAAACCCATACATCTTGGAGGGGAAAGACACCAACAAAAGAATTTGTTCTGTGAAGACTGGATTCAGCCAATGAGGTCACACTTGGGGAACTAAAGGGCCATCTGTGGCCTTGAGGCCATAGGTTTCTTGCCCCTGGTCCAGGACAAAGGTGATTAGAGCCAAAGCAAAGCTATAACTGTGAGTGGAGAGACAGGCAAGTATATGAGAGATGCTGTGGTGACAGATGACAAAACTTGGCAACTGAATGGACTTTCTGAGAAGACTAAGAGAGAGGAGTCTAGGATGACACCAAGGTCACAAATCTGAGTGATTGGAAGAATGATGGTTGCCTCAAAAAAAAAAAGAGAGAGAGAAGTTCAGAAGAAGAAAATGGGTGTTTGGGCAAGGGTAAAGAGTTCTGTATTAATATATTGAGTTTCATGTCTATGGAATATACAGTTTGAAATGACAAGTAGAAAGCTGATGATGCAAAACAAGGGCACAGAAGATAGACTAGGGCTTGATATATATAGAGACATGATAATTAAATCCATGAGAGCTGCTAGGATTGTTAAGTAAGAAACTGTAGAAAGAAAAGAGAAAAAAGTCTTGAAGAAAATCTTGTAGGGGTATACCCATAATAAGAAGACTTGACATGAAAGATGATCCTGCAGAAGTGACTAAGGAATAGATGAATGGGCAAAAAGGTGACCAGGAGAAAGAAGAGGTTTTCTAGAGGAGAGAGTCAGTCATGTCAAATACTATAGAGAAGTCGAGAATGTTGAAGACTGGGAAAAAGATATTAGATTTGACAAGTAAGAGGTAATTGCTAACTTTGAAGAGGATGATTTCTGCTGAGTTGGAAGGAAATGGAAGTTATGTTGCAAAGATCTAGAAGAGAATAGGAACAGAGGCAGTGAAAGTGATGAATTTAGGCAGCTCTTTCAAGGAGTTTATGATAGGGGAGGTATGGAGAAACAGAATTAAAGCTTTTCAGGGGTGGTAGGATCTAATGAGATTTTGTGTTTTAATATTTTTATTGATATGTTTTATTTTTACATTGCCTATCTCCCATCTTCCCTCTACCTCATCCCTCAAAGAACCATCTCTATAACAAAGATTTTTTTTTTAAATAGGAAGAGGAAAAAAACTGATTCAAACCAATTTATACATCAGAGAAATTTTACATTAATTACAGTATTTCACACTTATGGATCATTAGCTCTGCCAAAGAGTCGGGGAAGTGTCTTCTAATTAGGTGTTTTTATTCTTTTTTATCAAGATGAAGGAGATTTTGGTATATTTGTAGCTATCAAGGAAGTAAAGAATAGTTGGGAGAGAATGAATAGAGAGGATGGTGTGCCAAAGAAGATGAGATGTAATGGGATTGAGAGTACATGCAGAAGTATTGCTTTTGGCAAGTAGAAGACCTATAGATTGAAGTAAAGGAGGATACTTTCATGGAGTTGTGACAAGAAACAGAGAAGAAAAGATGGCAAAGGGCCTCAATTTTCTAAAGAAAGTATGAGACAAACTCTTTTACTAAGAAGGTAATGGAAGGGGCAGTATAAGAGGCTTGAGCAGAAAGACGATTGAAATATCTGCTGTGATGAGTGAATTAGAGAATCCAAGAGTTATCTTACCACTAGAAGGGTTCTACTGAAATCAGACCACCTAATTTTGCAGCAGATTCAGTCAGTCCAATTGTATAATCTCAGTTCTAGTCAGAAGTACTTCATTAGGCATAGAAGAGGTGAATGATGGGAGAAATACAGTTTTGGAGTTTGACAAAGCAATAGAACAAAGGAGAAGCTATTCTAGAATAAAGCATAATGTAGAACTAAACTAAAAAATAGAGAATGGGAATGGAGGAGAGTACAGTCAGACCATGGATGATGACCTGGGAAGATATTGAAGGGTAGAGGGAATGAAGGTTATAATAATAACAAAGGATAAGTTTAAGAAGATTTAGAACTGGGGAGAGGATGTGGAATAATGAGATACTATGACTGGATAAAAGAATTTCAGATACTGATCATGGGAGCTGAACACTTGAAAGATCAATTATGAGACAGTTGCTATGGGAAGCTGAGGTAGAGTACTTTATGGCATTGAGTATGTTGAGGAAGGGGAAGGTTATGAAGTTTAATGGAAAATTAATATATATGTTGAAGTCCCCTAGTAAAAGGGATATGAGTTGAGTACATAGGGAACTTGAGTAATGCATTGAACTCATTGAAAAAGGAAAGAAATCATCCTAGGAACCAACAGGAAAAAAAAATCATGACGAATTGGGTGATAAATTTAGATTAAGCAAACCTCATTGGAGGAAAGGTTGCTGAGTGATAATGGCAGAGGAAATGTCAGTGGGAAGAGCAAGGACCATGCCAACTCCCATTCCAGAACCAGTTTCTTAGAGGTTAGCAGACAAAGGCAAAGTTGACTTTGATGATGGGATTAGGTCAATTTCAGAGTTGGCTCATTATCAGAAACAGTCTTTGAAGGAGAACCAGGTTGCCAGACTGAAGCTGCCAGCCAAAAAATCCAGAAATTGTCAATAGAGTACCTTGAGCCAGGGTCTATGGTATGGCGGAGTCAGAAAGTAAGAGGAATAGTAAGTTGGGAAGCTTCCAATGGCTGGTATGCAGGAATTGTTTGTTCAGTACACCACTTGTGCCTTGTGTATTAATATGTATGTGTCCATAATGCCAATCCACATTTGTGAAAATATCTAGCATGATAGATCTACAAGCATGCAAATTTCCCTTTTATTTTTCTTAAGACAGACAGACTAGTGGGCCCTTGAGAATTAAGTCTCTTTTAATTATTCTTCCTATTAAAGTGAAAAGAATTTATCTTCAGACTCTGTAGTTTTCATAGTCTATGAGATCTTGGGCAAGGTTCACAATCTGGTGTGGACTGGTTTTGGCAGCCAGAGTAATCATGAGTTCACTTCCACTGCTATGAGCTCATTTGTGTTAATGCTTCCCCAGCCCTTGATCAATTTAGGATTTACTTCTCAATCAGCAAAATGAGAAATGAATTGTTAAGGGAAGAGAAAAGGTCATGGGTTTATAAATTGAGAACCTTCCTTAGAGGTCATCTAGTCTTTCTCTTTTTATAGCTGGGGAAACTGAGGCCCAGAGAGATTTAGTCAATTGCCCAAGTTCACAAAGGGAGTAAGTAATTGAGCCATCGTTTGAACCCCAGTCTTCTGACCCCACATCTAGTCCACTTTACACTGGACTAAGGTACATTCTCTATTTGGCAAGATGAATTCTGGAAAACACATGTAGGATTCCCATTTAGGAATGTCTTGAATACTGTAACAAACTGACCCCTTGAAGGTTTTATGAGTTAGTCAGGATACTCGTCGTCTCTTTTAAAAAATATTAAAAATCCAATGAAAAAGACATTAAATTGTGAAGCTAAAGATAATTATTTTAATGATGTCTCCCTTTATGGGTCTACTTTCCCCAACTTCTACTTACATTACTGGGTCAGATCCCTAGAGGACAGCTGTTATTCCTCCTTTAGGGTTCTAGGAATAAATTTATGGCATTTGGGATGTTATTTACACTGTCCCTTGTGAGCCCCCATCTGGTATACTCCCCATTGATTACCAGCTGGCAGACCTAATTCACTTTTACCTAGGGGTATTTGTCTCCAAATGTGGGGCAGCTCGACAGGACAGGGAATAGAACACCAGACCTGGAGTCAGGAAGACCTGAGTTCAACTGTGACCTTAGACACTTATTAGCTATGTGATCCCAGGCAAGTCACTTAACCCTGTTTGCCTTAATTTCCTCATCTATAAAATGAGCTAGAGAAGGAAATGACAAACCAGTCCAGTGTCTTTGCCAAGGAAACCTCAAATGGGGTCATGAAGAGTTGGACATGGCTGAAATGACTGAACAACATTTACTAATGTGGTACAGTAGGAACAATTGATACCAAAACATCTCCCTAAAAGTCTAGGATATATTTTCTCACAAATACATAGATTCCGGGGGTAAATAGGCTTAAGTTTAAAGATCACATGTGGTAAAGGGGTAAATCACAGCTCCTGATTAGGGGAAATCTTTTTCTCCTATTTTGGTATCCTTGTGAGTTCCCATTTCATGGGTGCAGCTTTCAGCTAGGTTCTGAAAGTCCGTGTCCTTGTAAAATATTGAACCTCCATTTCTCCCTGCTCTATAAGGTCACCGTTTCTGAAACTGCCTTCTCCTAGCTTATTTAGTTTGTTTTCAACTTGTTACTGGTCTATTCTCTCTGTTGATGATATAATCAATAAGGGATCCAGAAAGGGTACAAGACACTCCCTCTGGGCTCAATTGTACGCCTTGCCTTACCATTATAGTCCCAAGAGTCTGGCTTCTCAAAGAATGCCCAAAGCTTAACTCTTGAAGCATTTATTGGCATTCTTCTGCTATAGGCTTGTGTCTAGTTCTTTCAACTCCTTCTAGTCCATTTTGTCATCTGATTTCATCCAATGGCTTGAAACACTTCACTCTTGCCTAACTTGATTATCTAGGTTGTTTGTACTAGTTTATTCATTGGATTGATAGATTGATTCAATAGGGGAGTCTAGGAATTGTTCACATTTATTTTTTTTTATTTTTGATTGAGTAATTCTGGAACTTAATCAAAGAGACATCTTCACCTGACAAAGGTCTCAGGAGTAGAGCATCTTGTTAGTTACATTAATTGGGGTTGAGAGGATGTTAAACACCCCTCTTAAAAATTCTGTCGATAGAATGCCTGTAAGAAATGACTTTATAAAAAGACAATTAAGGTGCAAGTCTATAATATTGTCCATCATTATGAAACTTCTCCATCTGCCAGTGTGGCTCAGAGTTCTTCAAGTTTTCTAGGAATATGTAATGGCCTCAATTCATGACCACCTGATGATGTTAAAAACAATTGCCCTTTGTTGTGAATGCATGTTAATTCACACAGTGCAAAGCATAAGATCCTAACTTAAGACATCCAGGGACAAGACACATGAAGGTTGGGGTGGCTGGAAAATGGGGTTCATATGAGATATTCAGGGCAAAGGATACATCAGCATTATAGTCACTGGAAATGCAAATTTGCAAATGGATAGGCCACCAAAAGGTACAGCCTTCATTCAGCCAGAGGACTCGTGGTAACCAAATTTCAGATAAAATGACCTTCCAGTTACAATACAATAAAGAAGTAATTAGATGATACTATGAAAGATGCCTACCTGGTCTGGCACACAGATCATAACAGTATATTGTCATTCTTTTTTTGTAAATCACTGAAGGAAGATGGGGTTTCATACTGTCCCCTCTTCCCCATAATAGAGCATATCAACGATGTGTAGATTAGGGACAGGAAATTTACAGGGAAAGACAGGAACTATTACAGCCTTGTATGATGGGTTTGCTATATCTGACATCACACAGAGAAGCATCATCATTGAGATTTTTATGGATCATAGACATTTCTGCCATAGAAGATTTCATAAATATGGGGAGTTTTAAGAAAGGGTTAAGATTGGAAAGGCAAGAAGGAGAAAGAGGAAATATTCTCTTTCCTCACCTCTGCTTTTAGGAATTTTTGGTTTTCTTTGTTACTCAGCTCAATTGTCAACTTCTCCAAGAACTCTTTCAAAGAACCCCTAAGCTACTAATGTCTTTTCCCCTAAGGCAGGGTTTCAAAACCTTTTTTTGTGTTGTGTTCCTTCAGTTGTCCAGTGAAACCTTTGGAGTCCTTTTTGGAATGTTTCCAAATACATGAAATGAAGTACACAGGATTACAAAGGAAATGAAATATAGCAAAACCGTTATCAAAATATTTTAAAAAACAAAGTTGTGCTATAATAATATGCTAGTTTATTGGTACATTAAATAACAAGAAAATATGCATGAAATATAGTTAAATTTTATTTTTTAAAGACATATCAGTGTGAATGTGTTGTTGCTTAGCTAGATTAAAACATTAAACTGTGGGGAAGTCTGACAAGACAGCACATATGTCTTATTGGACATCCCATCAATTTTGATTTTTTGCTTTGTTTTGTGGTTACAGTTGTTGAAAATCCCAATTCACAAAGATATGTTGTTCAAATGGAACTAAATTTTCCATAACGGCGAGGACAGGCATTTCTCAAGAAATATTTGAATTTTCCAAGGTTTTCCTGGTTAAGCTCCAATTGTAGTAATGATTTGTCCCAAGATCAATGAGATTCAGAGAACTGACAATATAAACTGCACATGCATAAGTTTTGTGTGTCCCACATGATTGTGTGATCTGTTGGCAATAACAAGAAATTGCTTTAAAGAATAACACACTTCAAGAGTTCTCACCACCAGGAGACTTGTTTAAACTTGGTCCTCTAGAAATATCAACCTCACATGCCCCATTCCATATTAGAAAAGATTCTGTGCCTTACAGAGAATTAAGAATTCTCATCTGAACTATCCAGTTTTGCAAAACTTTCACAAACAGTAAAAAACGACTCATCTTCTTCCACTTATTGTTCAAACAAAATAGATGTCTGGACCACTATGAGAGTCATAGCTGGTGAATGAATAACTTCAGGGTGTAAAATCACCCCATAATAGACCAGTTAAGTTCTTCCAAGGTCTGTAGATAGGTCTGAGATCATGTGTGATTTAGTGGTGGGTCTTATAGCTACACTAATTCAATGCATTAATGAATATAATAACAGCAAGCATTTTAAATAACCTTTAAAGTTTACAAAGCCCTATGCATACATTATCTTGTATAATCCTCCCAGCAACCCTAGGAGTTAGAGGCTGTTATTATTATTATCCCCTTTTACAGATGAGGAAACTGAGACTAAGAAAAGTTAAGTCACTTTTCAAAGTGACTCATATCCAGTAAGTGGCTACCACAGGATTTATACATAAATCTTTCTGATGCCAAGTTCAAATTCTATTTACTGTACCACCTAGTTGCCCACCAATATGTTTGAACATTTGCAACAAATATAATGTGTACATTGTCCAAGTCATAGGTACTACCAATACTATAGTGTTTTGTTTCCTGTATTCTTAATTGAAGGACATGCTAAATTTCAATTAGAGGTTTGTGAAAATAATTATTTTTTTCCCATCCAAATTCACAGAGTCTATGGACCCCAGGTTAAGAACCCTTGTTCTAATGTTACTTCTGTATATATCTTTATATATGTAAAAGTACATTTTGCTCCTCCATTAGAATATAATCTCCTTGAGGGCAGGAATCATTTTCTTTGTATCCATAGTGCTTAACATGGTGCCTGGTGTATAGTTAGCCCTTAATAAATGTTTATTAATTGACTGGTTGATTGGAGGGCTTTCCTAGAGCAGAGATGACCTATTACAAGAATAAGAGTTTTTTGGACTACTATAATGCAAAATGCCTCGAGGGACCTGAAAGAATACACAATATTTGTATAAAAACTTCAGTGCTTCACAGCATCAGTATTCCTTCCACCCATGCAGATCACAACTCTTATACCCCTTAGTAGACAGTTTCATGATTACTATGGCAAAAAATTTTCACCACCTTGTAGCCAACTTTCTGATTGATGGCGAGTCTCCCTGGGCTTAGACTGGTCCTTGGACTACAAACATGCAATTCATTACTAGGCCTCTCACTAAAGTCTTTTGAACCTAGGAGGACCTACAAGAACTTGTGGTTTACAGGAGGACCTTCAGAACCCACAAGTACCACCATGCAACAATGAGACATCAGAGGAATGTGTTAGTGGACAATTCATATTAAAGGGATAGCTCCTTTATCCAGTAGTTTAAGATTTACAAAGTACTTTCTTCCCAAAAGAAAGTGAGGTAGGTAAGACAAGTATTTTGTCTATGGGAATTTTTACTGACACTAAAGTGACTTACCCAAATAAAGACAATTAGTAATTGCTGGAGTCAAGATTCAAAATGAGACTTCTGACCCTAAACACAATGCTATTTCTAATAGACAGAGAGAGAGAGAGAGAGAGAGAGAGAGAGAGAGAGTTCCTATTGCCTCTGTTTTATGTACATGTTGTCCAAGTTCCCTCATGTGTTTCCCACTCTCACCCCCCCCAAAAAAAGATTCCTTAGGTTTATTTCACATTTAGTGTCAGCATCAACTCAAAACCACAACTCAGAAACCCCTGCCAATATTCCTTTTTTCCAGATCAACCAGAGGACACATTAGTTTCCTTATGTATAAAATGGTATCTTGTCTAAAGGGAAGCTTTGGTCTTAAAGAAAAAGCAAAAATAGAGATGGTTTCCCAGATGCAGATATTTAAAAGTAGAGAGGTCTGCCAAAACCTAGAGGACTACTTGGCCTGGATGGTCAACCCTCCAATAGCAACATCAGTTGTGCAAGAAGGAAAAGGCTCTCATTGTGCAACCACCACTGTTTTATGAGGATGAGCTTTGCCTTCCTTTGGCTGACCAAAGCCCCGTGGAGAATATTTCCCTGCCCTGAAGCCAGAGGAAATGAGAAACCCCAAGCCAGACTGCTACTTCAGAAATCAGCTCCAATTGCATCATCCCGAAAATGATACCCACCTGGAGCTGAAGAGTCTGATTTCTCTTCTCTTGTTCCATTTTAGGCTATGTATTATTAGTGGATCTGGCTCTTTAAGACCTTTCAATAATTTATTGAAAATAATTTGTTGATGACGAAGTGAAATGATGAGAGCTCCCTTGGGACCAATTTTAGACCAAGGACACATTGAGTCATTCACAGGAAAGCCAAAGTCTTCTTTAAGTCAATGACTCAAGAGCCAGATCTGTGTTGCTTTTGGGGAGCAAGACAGGATTTCCATTTTAAGCTATCAGAGACAGATTTTTCATGTCACTTCATGGAACAATAGAAGTCATAGAGTCAAAGACTACTGGAGATAGAAGAAACTTTAGAATATGAAATGTCAAAGCTAGAAGGAGCTACAGATATCATTTAGCTCAATTCCTTCCCTTTAACAAATGAAAAAGTCAAGAAAGAGACTTTGTCCAAAGGTTATCCATAGACTCAGTGGCAGATACAAGTCTGGAAAGCAGTCTATCTGCTTCTGTTTGTTTTTTTCTTTCTACACCCCTGCTCCCAGTCACCCTTCAAAAGTTTGTGTCTACTTTCCATTGAACAAGTAGAAAGAGTCCTGGATTTGGAGTTAGTGCATCTGAGACTGAATTATAGCTCTGCTACTTGGTATGTGTGTGATCTTTGGAGAGCCTCTTAACCTAGCTAAGCCTCAGTTTCCTCAAAATTAAAAGAAGAGGGTTAGATTAAGACACCTCTGAGGTCTCTTCTAACTCTAGGTCTGTGACCAGTAGAGTCTTTGTTTTCTTTTGATGTTAAACTTCACTTTTGTAAAGTAAATTATTTCCTTTTCATTTCTGTATCTTCACCATCATTACACTGACAAAATGAAGATTTATGACACCTTTGAACTTTTTACTTATCTAATTAATATCACTTATTGCTCCTTTTTAATATTTACAAGACAGTGTGATAGAGAATTGAAGGAGAATCTTGACATGTCTCACCTAGGTGACAAACTGGCTGTATGACTCTGAACAAGTCCCTTAATCCAGAGGAGTCAAACTTGGGGCTGCCTCTCTGATGGGCCAGCTCAACTCCAGAGTGCAGCTGAATCAATTAAAATTTAATTGGGAAATGTTTAACAAATAATTATGAATATAATATAGCATAGATAATGTTAATTTGAGGATTTCCTAAATTAACTTGCAGCCTGCAAATATCCCTTTCTATTTGAGTTTGACACCACTGACTTAGCCTATCAATGTCTTAGACAATTCACTAGGATTCTAAATTGAAGATGTAGATCTTCATTGGTAAAAGTATTTCTTCATCTAGGAGTTCCTTATACCAATTCAATCACAGGTCCTGTCCCTATCCTGTATCTGCTATTATACTTAAGAGGAAACATTTATCTCTTCCCTTTTCCCTTTTGCAATAACAAGTGCTAGCAACATAGGGTTGACTCCAGGAACAAATCATTGATTGATCCTTGATTAAATGGAAGGCAAATGTAACTTAAAGGAAAGGGATTCCCATCTAATTAATTACTGTGTCATCCAGGGAATTCAAAGCTAGGAGGTGGAGGTCACAAAGTAAAACTCTACAGTGAATCTTTACTGGAGAGATGAGAATTCCAATTCCCAGCCAAAGATAATATCCTATGTTTATGTGCACTCCACATGCACCATCTCATTCAGTCCCCACAAGTCTGTGCATGGCAGGTAGGGCAGCTCTGGTTATCCCCATTGTAGATGAGTACAACACAGTTTAGTAAGGTAGCTTACACAAGCTTGTATGGCTAATTAGTCAGTGGCAGATCTGAACCTCCAAGTTCTATTGGGCCAAGACTGTATTTTCATTTGTGTTTTTTTATCCTTAGTACATGACACAATGCTTGACACATATTAGAACTTCATAAAGGCTCTTGATTTGGGGATTGAGTTGAATGGCATTGAAGTCTGCTAATTTCAAGTTCACAGATCTCTCCACGGTGTGTTTCAATAATAATATCTGCAGCTTTGAGAGGCCAATGGTGGCTTAGACCATCAAATACCAGGCTTCCTGGCATGACCTTTGGAGGTTAGGGAAGACAGCCTGAAGTTAAATAAATCCCAAAATAGAAATAACTAGTTTCCACACGTAGTGGTACAAATTTGTAATCCTAGCTATCAGGAAGGGTGAGGCTGGCAGATAGCTTGAACTCAAGGAGTTCTGAGCTGCATTGGACCAAGCCAATTGGGAACCCACCCTAAGTTTGGCATTAATATGTTGGACTCTTTGGGAATATGGATGCCACAAGGTTGCTCAAGGATAAGTGAACCAACCCATACTGAAAATTAAGCAGGTCCAAACTTCCATGACCTTCAGTTTTGTGACACTGACTCTGAGTAGCCCCTATAATTCTAGCTTGAATGAGATAGGGAAGAGGAGGAGGAGGAGGAGGAAAAAAACGGTCATTCCTTTCCTAGATGAAAATTGAAACCCAGAAAGCAGAAATGGTTTACCTATTTCCTCACACCTATTTAAAGACCTAGGGAATAGAAGGTGAAATATGTGAAGAACCTCATTAAGGAAAATGAAGTGCATGAAGTCAGTCCATGTAGCACCTGCTGAAGTAAAAGCTTATAGGTGGTCTTTGGGGCGAGTGATGCCATGCAAGCACTGCCCAAGTTGTATCGGGCTCATTATGTAATCACTAAAGTTGAATTCAGGAGAGAGCAGTCAGAGCCTACTTGCTGTATGCTTTCCTTAATGAAATGAGACTCTTCACACATCCTAGATTTTTGTATTGATCTGCACTGAGGAAAGATTGCTGTGGCCTCCCTGGTGTACTTCCCAGACTGAGAAAACACACTGAGCAAATTGAACCAATTATCTGTCCCAGGAGATATTTTACTGTTTAATGAAGTGCTAGTATTGGCTATGACTCATTTGATAGAATGGTTGTCAAAACTGATAACACTACCAGTCAGTGAAGGAGGCTGAAATCCGAGCTATAACTAACAGTTTTAGCATCTGGAGTAAACAGGCTTGCCTGGGATGAGATTGCCAAGGGAAAAAAGTATACCCTGGGACATCTTGACTTTTCTAAGTTGCTAAAGGAGGAAGCAGTCATCCCTAGGACCTCCCCAATCCTACCCTCTGATGGAAGGGATAGGAGGGAGGGAGACACACCAGGGGATGGTTCACTTGATATTCTCTAAATACTTACCCTGAGGCAAAGGTCTGTTTTAACTTTGCTGAAAAGGTTCATTCTACTCCTGGAATTCTTAATACACTCTTCCTTGTAACCCCAGGTAATTACATCAGATCATTTGTGGGTCTGTATCAAGTTTTGCTTGTTTGTTTGTTTTTTTAAAACATACATATAAAACTAAGCTAGAAATTTTAACAGCCCCAAATATGCACAGTGCCAGTCATTTTGTCCACCCATTCAGTAGTCTATCCCCATTAAAAACATTTTTTAATTAACAAAAGTTTATCTTCCCATCCCCCATTTAGAAAAGAAAAACTAAACTCTCATAGCAAATATTTGTCCTCATACAAAGAAAGTTCCCACATTAGCTATATCCAAAAATACATGGCTTATTCTACATCCTGAGTCTGTCACCTCTCTGCCATGATGGTCTTCTGGAATCATAGTTGGTCATTGCATTGATCAAAGTTCTTAAGTCTTTCAAAGCTGTTCATCTTCATTTAGAATTTTATTGCTGTTTTGCAGTTGTTTGAGGTGTTTTCCTGGTTCTACTCACTTTACTCTGCATCAGTTCATGTAAGTCTTCCCAGATTCCTCTAAAGTCATTACTTCTGTCATTTCTTATGCCACACTAGTATCATATTACGGTCATTTACCATAATTTGGTCATCTATTCCTTAATTGATAGGCATGCCCTTAGTTTAGTTATTTGCCACTACTCATTGATCATTAATAAACAAAATTGTGTGAATTTTTGCTAATAAAAACATTTCAGAGATGAATAAAAGTGGGATTCAATCAATCAATAAGCATTCATTACATGCTTACCATGACAGCTGGGTGGTACTTTGGATAGAGTGCCTGGCCTGGAGTCAGGAGGACCTGACTCCAAATCTGGCCTCAAACACCAAGTAGCTGGGTGACTTTGGACAGTTCACTTAACCTTGTTTGCCTCAGTTTCCTCATCTGTCCAATGGGCTGGAGAAGGAAATAGCAAATCATTCCAGTATCTTTCCCAAGAAATCCCCAAATGGGGTCATGAAGAGTCAAACAGGACTGAACAAGAACAACATGCTGAGCACTGTGCCAAGTACTGAGAATATAAAGAAAAGTAAAAAAGAAAAATCCCATGCCTTCAGCGAGTTTGCATTCAACATGTAAATAAATAGGTTCCTATAGGATGTATATGATATAGATAGAAAGTCATCTCAAAAGGGAAGGCATTAGCACCTGGAGTAACTAGGAGAGGCTTCCTACAGAAGGTGGGCTTTGATCTGAGTTTTCAAGGAAGCTAGAAATGTTAAGAGACAGGGTGAGAACAGAGAACATTCTAGGTATAAAGGGAGAAGTAGTGTAAAAGTATAGAGGTGGGAAATCCATCAGCATGCTCAACAAAGGCCAGCATTGTTTGAGGAAAGTAAATTGGGAGAACACTAGCCTTAAATGTCAAAAAAAAATTTGACCCTGAAATTAATTAGAGTTCAAAGAGCAGGTATGTGACATGATTAAGCCTACATTTTATGCAAATCACTTGACACCTGAGTGAAGGGTAGAGTGGAGTGGAAAGAGACTTGAATCAGGAAGATCAATCAGTTTAGAAGGCTATTGTAATAGTCCACATGACTTTTCCTATTCCTAGGAACTGGGCTGGATTATGTTGATAAAGAGAACCTAAGAAACTTAGTAAAGACTTATTTTTCATTGAGATGTTTGAAAATTACCTTTATTTGTCCCTCCCACTTTCTGTCCCAGCTTCTTTATTCCTATTCCAATTACCTTACCCTCAGATTATGACATATTTCACAGGCATCATAGGATTTTAGAGCAGGAATGGACATGTGTTTCTGTGTCTGAGGTTCTTCATCAGAAAAATGGTTTGGTTGGATTAGATGGTGAGATTCACCCAAGGTCATCCAGTTAGTTAGTAGCTGACCTGTTTAGAAGTAGGTCTCTAGAGTCACAGCCCAGTGCTTGTTTCACTACCCAAGTACCACCTCAGAAGTCAGATCTACTGCCTCACCAACGGCCATTTAGTAGGTTCCCCAATGTTTCTGAAGCTCTAGGCTGCTTCATGTGGTAGCATAGCATAGGCAGTATGGCAGTATAGTACAGACAATGTGATGGATGGATGGCTTATAAGGACATTTTGGTGGATAACAAAATATCAGTTGCATGTGACTCACAAAAGGATTCCAAGAAAGCTGGAATGATGAGGAGGCTGTCTTTAATCCAGCCAACTGCCAAGGCATTCTCCACTCCATGTCCACCCACACACTGAAGCTCTGATCCAAATTCAGGAGTTGGCCACATTCATTTACCATTTTCTGAAATATCATTTGCCATAATGAAAATATGTTATTTTTTCAACTCAAGCCTAATTCTAATGTTTTTTCCTACACATCAGTTTCGCATTAAATGTTCCATACTAGCATCAACATATGATAAAGTCCACACCTTCAAATAGTACTTGAACTGTAAATGCACCCTTCAAACTCTTGAACAACAGGGAGAAAATCTTTTTAGCTCCATCATATCAATCACTGCCTTGAGAGATGTTGACCCTCACTTTACATAGATGCAAGAGAGTATGATTATTTTTTTCTGCCTTTTGGAATTTCTAATGAAAACCCACACATGACTTTTACCATGGGACAGCTTCCCTCTATGGATCAGAACAGGAGTTTTTTGAGCTTTTTGAAGTCATACATCTTATTATGCTTCCCTATTTCAAAGATCTCACAATGTCAGTGTCATTTCTTTACTTGTCAATGCATATTAGCACCCCCAAATGACTGAGTCTTTTAGAGATGTTGTGGCTGAATAATTGGTCACCTCGTGATTAGCCTGGTAATGAACTTTCTATGCCGAGCCTTAGATACTCTATCCATAACAGTCCATGCTTGAAATGTCTTTAGATTGATAGATCCCACCAACATTGGCAAATCCAGGGTCACCTCTACACTATGATGAGACATCGGAGTGGAACTTTAGTGGATGCCAACCATTAGATCCCTTTCTCTTCCTAAATCCAAACCTTTCCCCACACAACCTACTTCTATAAAATGATAGGACGCTACGTATTTATGCTGTTACATTTCCATTGGGCCTTCATTGTAGCAAGGCAGTCCTTTCTCTCCTTCCTAATTGACCCTTTCTCCTATTCTCTATCTCATATCCCACTCAGAGGCAGCTAGGTAGCTAAGGGAATAGAGCACTAGAATCCCACCTCAGATACCTACTAACCATCTCAACCTGGGCAAGTCACTTAACCTCAGTTTCTTCAACTATAATATGGGGATTATATCATAGCATCTCTTCATCACTTGTGATGATCAAATATGATAATATTGACAAAGTGTTTAACACAATAACTGGCATATGATAGGTATTTAATAAACGTTTGCTCTTTTCCTACTTTCCCAAATTGAACAGGCAGTCTAATCCAACTCCCATATTTTACACATGAGGAAACTGAGCTTAATTGACTTGGCTGTGGCCACATGAGTAGAAAATATCAGAAGCAGAATTTGAACCCAATTTCTCTGACCAAGAGCTAGTGATCTTGAAGTATCTGGGATGAAGAACTAAGTTTCATGTCTGAGAACCAGCAAAGCTAAGTTTGCTAAGTCTCACCCAAAATTTGGTGACTAGATGATTTGGATGTAGCATTCCACAAAGACCTATCAAGGGCTTAAGATATGCCATCAGTGAGGTCAGTGCTCACAGCACTAGAAATATCTGCATGTCAATTTAGCTTTCAGGTCATTTTCCTCACTTGGAAATGAAAAATTGTTCTAGATGACCCTTAAGGTTTCTTCCCTATTGAAAGAATCTTTAAAAGGCATATGTGTGTGTGTATACATATAGATATTTATAGATTGAAGAAGCAAAAAGTAAATTCAAATTATGCCAGTTTGTAACTAAGGTATCTCTTACAGAGCCAAGGTTGAGGGGGTTTGAGTGGAACACTGAGGTGTTGATAGAATTTTTGGCTACGTTGTAACTGTGCTCGTTCATGCTGAAATGTGACCAATATAATTCTATATCTGAGATGAATTTTCGCAGTTCAGTTTCAAGCCTTTCCTGCTACATAGCCATGTAGCCTCTCTGTTCATCACTTCTTTCACTTTAAAATTCTTCATTTCTAAGTTTTCAAATTTAAATTTTTAAATCTTTAACTAGATGGTTTTAAGGGTCCTTACAGATATGAAAATTTATAATTTGATATCACCCCATGAAGGAATGATCCAGTTTTCTAAGGAAATGATTCTAAGTTTCACAAAATTACTCTAGACAAGAGATTAGACTTATTGGTGATTATGTGTAGCTTTGATATGAATAGCTAGCAAGCATATCATCTTTAGGGTATTTGTTAAGAAAATTTGTTAAGAAATAGAGTCAGAGAGTAAGATTTAAATTTATGGACTAGGATTTAAAATGTAAGGACAGGCTCTTAACCAAGGATTAATGTATTCTAACAAGAGTTAACATATGATAAATCTGCTTGATCAAAAGAGCTTTCAGTTGAAAGTGTTGGGAGAAAATCAAAATTCTTCCCACATATTCAGTGAGCCAGAGATGATTTAAGGTAGATACTATCTCAGAGGGGAAAAAAAAATCAGTGATGTGGCCCTATTATTTATAGATCACAATATTCAGGAATATGGACAAAAATAATACTCATTGCCTCAGATATCTCTATACAAATGAGCAGTGTATAGGTAATAAAATGAACTAGAGATCTTAATGGAAAGAGAGAAATAGAAATTCATAGATATGTGTCATTGAGAATTGTTGGGATAGGATCTGTCACTGAAATAAGATATAACTAATTCAATATGAAGACAAAGATTAAAATAACAGTGGAGGAGCATTTTATATCACAAAAATATGCTCCTACATGGAAAGAACTGGAATGAGCATCAATGGAGGGAGAAACAGAAGCCAAATATATGTAGAAATATATTTACTGAACTAGTGTTTTTGATCATATTCTAATAAACAATGAAAGCTGTTTTCTGAAGTAAAAATGGGGAACTGGGAGAAATAGACTATGCCTTCTTAGTGGTTCACAATAAGTAAGTTGGAGCAGAACAGCCAGAGATTGATACATGCTGTGGAGTTTGGATTTCATTTTTTTAAATGTATTTACTTTTAATTTATGGAATAAATTAATAAAAAATAATAAAAAAGATGATTGCACATGAAATTATAAATCTACCATGTACAGCTTGCTACCATTTATATATATATATTTTGAATAGTTATTATATAAATTTCTTTTTCCTTTTTGTTCTTTCTTTCCCCCTCCACCCTAGAGATGGTTACCATTAGCTACAAATATGTAAAATCATTCTATACATACTTCTATTTATCAGTTCTTTCTCTGGATGCATATATTGTCTTCCTTCCTTGCAGTTAATTTGTTTATAATAGTCAAAATGACATTCACTCAGTGTTATTCTTAAAACAGTATTGCTGTTACTGTATACAATGTTCTCTTGGTTCTGGTTCACTTGGTTCTTGGTTCACTCTTCATTATTTTGTGCAAGTCTTTCCATGTTTTTCTAAGGTCAATGAGTTCATTATTTCTTATAGCACAGCAGTGATCCATCACATTCACATGCCACAACTTGTTTGGATTTCAAAGAGTAAATAGAAAGAATATGAAGGCTCAATGGTTTAAAATTCTATAGGGAAAGTGAACTAATATGATCTTGGTAGATTAATAATACAGTGTAATTCAATATTCACATCAAGGGATGCATTAGTTGTGTCACAATCTACCCTGTTGCAATTACTTTTCGAATATTGTATTCAGTTCTAGGAACTGCATTTGAAAAAGAATTATGGCAAATAGAAATTAATTCCTCCTTTTTCACCTGGCCACATGACTTTGGGACTGCTTTGACTTTTCCATCAAGGCCCAGGAAGCTCATTATTGGGAAAACCTCATTATCCTACAAGATCCTTTCAGTCTCCTTGCAGTGAACCTAGAATTTCACTGACTGTATCCAAAATCACATAAGCAAAAGAAGGAATGATCTGATTTGGTAATGCCCTCTCTTAAACAGTACCGGGAGCCCTCCTTGATTAAAAATATCTCCCCTTCAAACTTTCCTGAGCTATTGCATGTTAGAAACAGATAAGCACCGTAGTACCTGGGATAGGTAATAACAACTACATAGCACTGTAAGGTTTTCAAAGTGCTTTACACGTATCATTTTTGTCCTCGCAGCAACCATGGGACGTAGTTGCTGTAATTATCCCCATTTTGCAGAGGAGGAAATTGAGTTTGTGACTGATTGACTTCTTGGGATCACACAGTAAGTATTTCTGGCAGGATTTGAACTAAGTTCTTCCTGATTCCAGGTCTAGGAATTTATTGACTGTGTCACCAGACTACTTCTAAAGATGCAGGTAACAGTAGAAGCAGTCAGTTTGTTTGATTCACTTATTTGATTAACTCATTATTGGCCTTTCAGGAGAGGGAGAGATGAGATGAGATCAGATTAGATCAGATGAGAAGGAAACATTTGGATAGGGTGGTAGAAAGGAAACTCTGAAGACAAAATTCAGCCTACTTCACCTTAAATGTATAAGCTCCCTGCAAACAGGGATAATCTTTTATCTATTTTCAACCTTTCCCAGTGTCTAACGGTCTTTTGCACATACTAGATACCTAATAAATGTGTATCAGATAAATAAACCCCATCATACCGCCTCTGGGCCAGCAAAGGAGGAAGGCCTCAGGAGCATGGATTTTCAAACTAGAAAAAACCTCAGAGATCATTTAATCTAATGTCCCCATTTCACAGATGAGGTAATTGGGGCCATAAGAAACGAAATGACTTGCTAATGTCCCACAGGTAGTAGCAACAGAGGTCAGGTTCTAACAGAGCTCAGACTCCAAAGTCAAAGCTTGCTCCAAAACAACCTCTTTCCCTGCCAAGCCAAAGCTTTCTAGATCTCCCCTGGCAATAGGAGCAGAGACTTGAAAGGGTGCCCAGCACATCTGCAAGCTGCAGTGCTTGATGCTGAGGTTGTATGACTACTTAATAAAGATCCCATGTGGTGCATGAACGTAGATTAGGAAATGGGATTTTGATGATAGGATCATCTCTACTTGGGAAAAAATTAAGTAGCACCATGTATAGGCAAAATACAAAGTTGGCCTAGTTTTTCCAGCACCCTTCACCTTCCTTTTGGGTCCTTTCTCTTCAATTTTGGAACCTTTCTGTCATTCTCTCCCATATCCCTAGACAAACCAGTGCCTTACTGGCTTCCGGCTGTCTTAGACCCCTGCTTTAGGATCACAGCCAGGCCTGTTCCCCAGTAGAGCTGCTTCATGCACTAATGACTTCTGATGCTTTTTTGGTTGTCCTGTGCCCCTTTTCCCCAAGGCTCCCTCAGGTGACTAAAGTGACGCAGGTTTGAGCTGAGCTGTTAATGGCTGATAATGGCTTAGCTCCAGATCATGTCTGCCCTCCCTCGCACCCCAATCATGAGTCTCTATGTCTTAATCCAAAGGGGACGATTAGTATTTGGAAATGTCAGGCACCATAGCAGATTGATAGGGATATATTTTGGAGCAGCATTCAAGGGGCCCTTCCAGGGACATTTTAATTCTGCCAACCCACTGGACCAACTCTGACACTTAGAACTGCAAACTAGTACTTTTACTGCCCAAATACCAAGGGGAAAGGAGGTAACCCTTGCCTGGAGTCACAGGCTGCTTTAAAGAAAGATTCCATTTCTCCACCCTGTGCTGGCCCTGCTTTCTCCTTCAACTCCCTCTTTCCTGCCCCTCACAAGCGGTCTTGGGAATATATTTCTAAGTGTTCTTGGCTGTGCACTGGTGTTTTTACAGCTTGACTGCACAGATTCAGGAACACTAAAAATAGAATAGAAAATAGTCTTTTCTACTTTATACCAACCTACTGAAAGAATGAGATTTCCTTGGTCAAAGGCCAGGCCAGACAAATTCAAATAGAGAGATAGGTACTTCTAAAACCTAGCAATTGTTTGAGTTAGTTTCTATTTGTTTGAGTTTAGTTTCTATTTCTCTCTCTCTCTCTCTGTGTGTATGCATATATATATTCATATAAATATATAATATACATATAATTATAATAATATATAATTATACTCATATAAATATATACATACACACATAAATATACATTTTAACTTTTCTATAACTAACTTATCTGACTTCAAAAATAGCATTTTTCCAATGGATGAGATTATATACATGTACACATACTGCAAACTGAAACTAATCTCTCTCTCTCAATCTCTACATATATATATGTATATGTGTGTGTATTTATGTATGCATGTGTATATATGTGTGTACATATGTATGTATGTGTGCATATATATAAAACTGTGAAGAGATTGATTAAGGAAATAAATTAACTCTCTCCACTTCTCTCCTTTCCTGCCAACCTTGGGCCCAAGGTTAGAAATGACAGAAGAGGTGATACATGTTTTGCAAATGCTGTTTCTCTTTTGTAACAATAAAAGCTAAAATTTCTATAGTACCTTATTGTTTACAAAATGGAATATATGTATATATATATATACATACATATATATATAAATATGTAGATATGTATGTAGATGTGTATGAATGTGTGTGGGGTGAATGTGTGTGGGGAGATGTATATAATCTCATCCGTTGGAAAGAATTCTAAATTTGGAGTCAGATAAAGTTAGTTACAGGAATGTTAAAATGAAGGGGTTAGAGCAGGTAACCTCTAAGGTCCCTTGCAGCTCTAAATTTATGATCATAGGATCATTTGATCAAGAAGCACTTATTAATCACTGATTATATGCCAAATGCTATGCTAAGCTGCAAGGATACAAAAAAAGGCAAAAGATAGTCCCTACCCTCAAGGAGCTTATAGTCTAATGGGAGAGATGATGTACCAAAAACTATATACAAAAAAGATATAGACAGAATAAATTGGAGCTAATCACCCAAGGGAAGGAATTAGCATTAAGAGTGATCTGGAAAGGTTTCTTATAGACACAGTGGGTGTAAATTCTACCTGGGACTAGAAGAAAGTAGGAGTCAGGGATGAGGAGGAAGAGCATTCCAGGCATGAAAACAGCTGGTGAAAAAGATTCAGTCAGGAGATAGAATGTCTTGTTTCAGGAACAGGAAGGGGACCAGGGTTTCTGTAACAGATGGTAGGGAATAAGGTGTAAGAAGATTAGAAAGTTAGGTGGTGTCCATGAAGGACTTTGAACTCCAAAAAAGAGGATTTGATTTCATCAATCCTATGAGGTTGGAAGTACAATCCTAACAGCTGACATCCATATATCATAATCACATCTTGTTGTGTCATGTCATATAACTCAAATCATACCTATTCCTATGCATACACCCTGAGCCATGGGCATGTATCCCTAGGGTTTGCTACAACATGTTTGGTACATACCTGTAATCAGCATTGACCTAGTGGCATGTGAGCTGGCCTCAGGGTCAGGATGCCTTGTGTTCCAATACCACTATTGGTATATAGAAGCTGTGTGACCCTATCTGCTGCTTAACCTCTGAGTGTGGCTCAAGCATCTCTCTAAGGTTTTAAGCTGCTATAAAGTTGCCATCTTGCATAGTTTAGGACAGTTTTCTCACCAGAAATTGCCAAACTAATAAAATCATACATCCAATCCTATGCATGCGTATTTCCATACATGTCTGGGTTTGTGGGTTTACATATATATATATATATATATATATATATATATATATATATATATATATATATATATATATATATATATACATATATATATATACGTAGATGTATTGTGGCATATACATATATGTGTACACATGGGCATAAACTATGTTATGTCACAGATTTGTTCCTTTATGCTGCCTACATAAATATTATTATCCCCATTTTACAGATGAAGAAACTAAGATTCCTAAGAGTTGTCTTTACCTATGACAAATCCATAGAACTGGTATTTAACAAACATTTGCTAAACTGATTCAAGCCAGAATCAAACCCAGGTGTTACCAACCTCAACCTGAAGCTTTTTCAATTGCCCTAAATTGTCTCCACAAAGCTCTATTCCTCAACTATAATGAGAACCATTTAGCCACTAGGTGGCATTGATAGCCAAAAAGAATTCAGGAACATGGTGGGTCCAATGCTTCCCATAGTAATTTGTGCCCGTACAAATCGAGCAGAAGTCTGAGTAATTAACTACCTTGTTCACTATGGTTCTCAGAGGGGTTAATGACTTTCTATCCCTCAGCTCTCTACTTCTCTCCAGAGTGGCAAAAAAAATTTTGATAGTTGACAAATGGATTTCTCCAACCAGAACTTAACTCTGAGTCAAAACCTACCCGTTTTAAATTGTTCTCTTTCAATAACCACTAGCTGTAAGATCTCAGCACATGTAGTTGACTTTCCACCTGAAAGTCAGTGAATCAGTCAGTCAGCACTGATTAAGCAGGTAGGCACTGTGCTAAGCTTTGGTGATAAGAAAACAAGCAGAAAGAAGGGCAATACTGTCCCTAAGAAGCTTATATTTTAATGAGGGAAAACAAAACATAAAAGCAGGGATGGAGGAGTGAGGGAAAGGGGGTGCTGCAGAAGGTAAGGGAGAGAAAGGAGTATGGTAAGTTTTCTGGAGATGAGTCAGGAGTGAAATCTGGAGAAGAATGAAGATGTCTTTGGCCTAGGCCTCCCCTTTAAATTGGACGTTTGGGAGGAACCAGTCAATGAAAGAGAGAGATTTCAGGGGTGGAGGACACTTCTAGTGTGAGAAGAAGACCAAAGGTGGAGTGGGCTTCCAGGGGAAGATGTTTCTATATATAGTATGATGGAGAAAGTCCTGTGGAGATGAGAGGAACCTCAAGGGGAACCCCAGAAACTCAGCTGGAATATTGCATATAGCTACTCTTGGCAGAGAATTGATAAGTGGATAAACAGCACATAATGACAAGATAAAAATGCATGACAAACATCTCCCAAGAGGCTATAAGCCTCTTGCTCTGTTAGCCCCTGGAATTTCCCAAACGGTTCAGAAGTTACTTGTAAACCAGGAATTCTGGGTTGTGCATAGTTTGAGTTGGTTTATTTCTCCAGCTTCATCTCCTTGGAGCAGATGCCTTGATCTCAACTCACACTTTCAGGAGGACCAGTCTGTATATGAATCAACAAACACTTATTACAATATAAGTATTATATTAATTTGTAATCAATAGGATGGACTCAAGATCCAAATAAACTTAGAAGCCAGTATCACTTCTCAGAGGGTATTATTCTGTCTCCCAGTCATTTTGTCACTTGAAAGGACCCTTGACCTCATCATCATGGAGGAGGATGAGTGAACTTAGCAGCCTATCCCAGCAAGGAGAAGTTAACTGTTATGGGGACCACTATCCTTTTCAGACCATTACTTTGAGCAAGGCATCTATTTAACAGAGTATATTTTCTCTCTTTTCTGTCACTGCTCTCAGTCATATTCCTACTTCTCTAAACAGGACAGTAGAAGAGAGTGAGAAAGGGACTCTGCCCACAGGAGTAATTTCTCAGGTGGGAATGGAACACTGATGGAAAGAGAAAAGGATTTCAGAAAAAGGACAATATCCAAACAAGCTGTTTCATTTAACAGCGTCTCTAAAACAACGTGGGCAGCTAGGTGGTACAGTGGATAGAGCACTAGGTTTGGAGCTAAGAAGATTTGAATTTCAATTGGCCTCAGACATTTATTAACTATGTGATCCTGGGCAAGTCACTTAACCACTATTTGCCTCAGCTCTTGTAAAATGGAAGCACACTGGAGAAGGAAATGGCAAACACTCTAGTATCTTTGCCAACAACTGAGTAAACAACAACTAAAGCAAAGTGTGGAAAAATGTTAATGATTGCAAACTATAATCGTTGAGGAGGTAAGAACTTAACCATTGTTCCTACTTCCCCAACAAAGAACATCATGTGGAAAAAGAAAAAATTATGGAAAAAATGATGATTCACAGCCAACCTGAGTCTTACACACACACACTGCTCATTTCCCCACAGTCCTTATTGTCAATCCCCTTTCAGAAACACCAAAGAAATGCTACATTTTTTCCTCCAACTACATCCAGATGTGTCATCACAATCTCATTTAACCTAATCTAAAAACATAAAAAAGTAGAACCCTCTAGAAAATACAAGGGAACAGTAAAATATAAATTTAAAACACCTGAGGAAGGAAAGCAGTTTGCACACCAAACTTTTTTTCGTTCAGTCCAAATGGAATATCTTTATCAGTGCCAAAAGAGATGTTACTGATTTGCTTCTAGCTGTGTGAACTACCCTCTATTTCTTATATTTCAACCAATCAATTCAAACAAAAAATGAACCAACAAGCATTTATGAAGTACCTACTATGTGCAAGGAACTGTTCTAAGTGCTGAGGATACATAAATAAAAGTACATAAAGAATATGTTCTGACTTCATGTCTCACATCTTCTGCTGCCTATTGGACATCTGGAACTGGATGTTCCATAGATCTTTTAACTCAACACATCTAAAACAACTCATCAACTTCCCCAAACCCTCCCCTCTTCCAAATTTCCGTTACTATTGAGGCCACCACCATCTTCTCAATTACCCAAACTCACCACCTGAATGTCCTCTTTGACTCCTTGTCCCTTGTTACCCCCATAACTAATCAGCTGCCAAGTCCTGTCTATTGTCCTCTTGCAATAGCTTCACCATGTGCCCCTTTCTCTCCTCTGACCCTGCCACTCCCCTGGCATAGGGCCTCATCACCTCATGCCTGAACTGTTGCTATAGCCTTTTGGCTGATCTTCCTGCCTCAAATCTCTCCCCCTTCCAGTTCATCATGCACTCAACTATGAAACTAATGATGTCACACCCCTATTGAATAAATCCCAGTGGCTCCCTGCTGCCTCCAGATGAAATATAAAACCCTCTGTTTGATTTTTCAAGCCCTTCCTGCCTTTTACCTCTTCTACATTACTCCTTGACAGATACTGTACTCTTGTATCCAGTGACATTGGCTTCCTTGCTTTTCTTACCACAGGACACTCCATCTCCTGACTCTGCATCTTCCCTAGCTATTCTCCATGTCTGGCCTTTCCTCCCTCCTCATCTCTGACTCCTGGCTTCCTTGGTTTCCTTTGAATCTCAACTAAACTTTCATCTTCTCCAAGAAGTGTTTCCTGATCAACCTCAATCGCCCCTCTGCTGATTATCTCCTCTTTAGTCTTTATGCAGCTCTTTTTTGTACATAGTTGTTTGCATGTTATCTCCTTGTTAGACTATGAGTTCCTTGAGAGTAAGAACTGTCTTTTGCCTTTCTTTACTTCCCCAACATTCAGCCCAGTGCCTGGTACACAGTGAGCACTTAAATTCTTGTTGAAGTGACAACTTGAAATCAATACAATATAATTTGGTGGGAGGTACTAGCAGCTGGTGGATAAGGAAAATCTTTACATAGAAGGTGGTAAGTGAGCTGAGCTTTGAAGGAAATTAGAGTATTTAAGAAGCAGAGATGGGGAAGGAGCACATTCCAAACAGAGGGCACAGCTAGGGCAAAGTCATGGAGACAAGAGATGGAATGTCATGATTATGGCCCAGTACGTAAAAAGGCCAGTTTGGCCAGACTATAGACTACAAGAAAGGGAGCAATGCATGATAAATTTGAAAAGCTAAGCTGCAGCCAGGCTGTAAAGGGCTTCAAATGCCTGATAAAATTTATGTTTGATCCTAAAGATAATTGTGAGCCTTTAAATTGGAGTTTAGTGACACAGACTGAAGTGCTTCAGGAAAATCACTTTGGCAGCTGTGTAGATGTAATATGGGACCCATGTCTTAGAATTCAAGTTAGAGTAATTGTAGAGTTGGTATTGTCCAATCACCTCATTTTATGGATGAATAAAATGAGATTTAAGGAACGTATGACTTGACTAAGGTCGTATAAGTGGATGGTGTCAAAGGCAGGATTAGAACCCAAGTCCTATGCTCTTTGATCCTTCTGACTCATTCTCTTACTCTCTGAACATGTAATGTGTTTGATCATGCATTGGAGACTATGGCATTCAAGACTTTGTCCTTGTGATTTCTATTAAATCATAAGCTAGATGACAGTAAAATAAATGTGTTATTAAAGTTGTTTTTTTAAGCCCTGAACCCATTAAGCCAGGGAAAAGATCAGCTTCTCCTTTTATAAAGCATCATGAGTTAGGCTGATCTCCCTCTTCATCATGGTATTTTACTAATATATCATTCAGACCATTTTATAGGACAGACAATGCCATGCAATAGTTATAGTGGTGTGGATGTGCCTGAGAGCCTAGAACTGGTTGTAGAGAAACAAGAAAACCTTCTCTTAGACTTGGTCAGTATCCATCAGAAGGGATCCTTTATCCTTAGGACTGCAACATAGCTTCAGTATGACAAAACCATTGCTGGACAATGGATGGATGGCACACCTCAGTGGCACAACACTAGTTTCCAGTCGTTGGAGAATCTCTGAGACTAGTTCTCTGTATGTTGTTTTTATTATTACAGTTATTATGTATATTATTATCCTTTTTCTCTCCACTTCACTTCATACAAGTCTTTTTATGTCTTACAGGAATGGGAAAGACAGATGGGGAAAGGAGGTGATAGTGCAGATTTTGCTGTTTATATTTTGTTTGTTAAAATTCCCTCTGTTTCTCTCTGTCTTTCTCTGTGTCTCTGTCTCTGTCTCTGTCTCTCTCTCTCTCTCTCTCTCTGTCTCTCTCTCTCTCTCTTTCTCTCTGTCTTTCCTTCCCTTCTTTCTCCTTATTCTTTATCTCTATCCTTCTTTCTCCTTGTTCTTTACCTCCATTTGGTGCACTTATCTGTTTTGAAGGTAGTGGGAATGAGGACAGGCTGACCTTTTTACTTCTGCCATCTTGCTAGAAGTCCCCTGCTGAACAGAGAAAACTTAAGACTATATGCTGCCAAGTCTAAGACTCCACTTCCAGCCTTCTGACCCCTACTCTAAAATTCTTTCCACTCCATCACACCAATGTCTAGTCTGGAGTTTCTCAGATAAACACCAGATGGTGTCATCTGTCGAGTGTGTCGTCCAACTATTTCTAGCCACAGGGGAGCCTGGGAGAACAGAGTAGCCCTCTAATTCCTAGTAGGCTTTCTATGACAGGCATCTTTCTTCTTCTGCCTTTTCCCTGGTTCCAACTTCCTCCTGGTCTTTTGCATAGCTCTCCAATTCCCTTCTCTTTCTTGCTCCTATACAGTACAAGGGCAAGGGAGGGAAGAAAGGGAATAAACATTTATACAGCACCTACAATGTCCCAGATATTGTGGTAAGTGCTTATGTAAATACTATTTTATTGGATCACTGTGACAATCCTAGGAGGGAGGTGCTACTATTACCCCATATTACAGTTGAGGAAACCAAGGAAAATAATGGTTAAGTGATTTGCGCAGGGTAACACAGCTAGTGGCTGAGGCTAGATTTGAACTCAGGTTTTCCTCATTCCAGGCCCAGTGCTCTCTCCATTGCACTACCAGCTGCCTGCATAAATACAATGGCATTAACTCATATTTGCATAGATCCTTTTCCACATATTAATTATCTCAATTGATTCTGGAGTAAAGTTCAGGTGACGGCCTCATTATCTCTGTTTTGCAACAAAGCAGTTAAGACCTCAAAAAAGGGAAAGGACTTGCCCAAGCTTGAACAAATAAGAATCATCAGAACTGATCAGAATTTAACTGAGGATCATGACCCTAAACGCAGAGAGAATTTTCCCCAATGTATTAGGTTAGTGATATGAGTTTGGGGGAAGATGAGGCAAGTAGCATAGAACAGAGTCCTATATTGGGAGACCCAGATCCTCTCCTGCCACTCAGCACCCTTGTGGCTTTGGGCTCATAATTTAACCTCTCTGGGGCTCAGTTTCCTCACCTGTTATATTAAGGTGCCAAACAAGTTTATCTCTAAAGTCCCTTTAAGGTATAAATATAGGATCTTCTTTTTCCTTGGTAACTGGAGAGTCTTAGAAAACAGAGGGGGAGGCGATGTTGAGAGGCAGACAAGTAGCACAATGGCCCTGGGTATTGAAGGTAGGGTAGGGAAAACAAAAGGGACCATCTTGTAACGGGAGTGAAAGGCAGAGAGAGTCAAGGAGTGCCTGGGGATCTTTGGCTTACAAATTCCAGGGAGGCTAATTCCGGGAACTGTCTTCCTTCAGGAAATTATAGGACTTTTTTCAAAGATGTTGATTTCTATCTTTTGTAACAAGTAGGATAGACTAGGTGTTACCCTGTTTATGTACGAGGAAATGTAAGATGCAAATACTGTGGTTCCATAAAGATTCCAGAAATTCTAAGAGTTCAGGAGGGGAAGTCTCCAACTCTTAACAAAGAATCATGGGGCCTTTCCAGTGCCTCTGAAAATCAATTGATCATCAGTTCTTTATTCACATAGTGCAAAGGTAAGTGTACAAAATTTAGAAACAGAGAACCTGAGTTCAAATCCTAACTCGGCTACTTACTCCCTCTATGACTTTGGACAAGTCTTTTCGGCCTTCAGTTTCCTTGTCTGTAAATGGAGAGGGCTGGACTAAGGACCTTGCCTCTAGTAGCATGGCTTCCAGCTTTACAGCTATGAATCCCAAGTACTGACTACTTTTCTGGGTACTGCACATTGCAGAGGACACCAGTAAATATAAGTTAGGGTTCCTGCCCTCAAGCAGTTTATAGTGTAGTTGGGAAGATAACACACACACACACACACACACACACACACACACACACACATGTGAGGCAATGAGTCAAATAATAAAAGCTGGTAAGCACACTTTCTCAATGAAGGCTTTTCTATTCCCTCCAACTGCTAGTGCCCTTCCCCAAAGTTATTTTTTTCTTTTCATTTTGAAAATGCTTTTCTCTGTAGACATTGTCTTGCTTAATCAAATTGTAAACTCATTGGGGGCAGGGAATGTTTTCATTTTTGTTTTTTTGATCTTTGCATCTCTAGTGCTTAGCACGATGCCTAGAATACAATAGAGATTTAATAAACACTTGATGATTAATAATAAAACACTGAATTGTCTGGTCTAGACTGGAAGTGCTATATCACTTCAGAGAAAGAGAGAAATAAGGGTAGCAGTGGTCAGGAGAAGCTTCCTAGAGGAGACAGGACTCAAACTAGAAATGAGAAGATTTAACTGGGGAATGGAAATGAGAGAGCAAAGTGTTCTAAGACAAACATAAATGAAAGCACAGAGATCAACATGAGTATGTGGCCTTCGTGGTACAGTGAGGCGTTCAGCCTGATTAGAACAGAGGATCTAGGGTGGTAAAAGTGAGAAAACAAAGCCCAATTATGGGGGATCTTGAAAGTTATGTAGAGTTTAGACACCAAGAGGTAGGAAATAAGGAACCATTGGGGATTTTTTGAATATGAAAATGATGGGAAATTACATTTAACTTCCCTGGACTTCAGTTTATTTTTCTATAAATTAAAGACATTAGGATAGATGATCTCCAACTTCACTTCTTAATGACTTGGAAATATTATGGTTCATAATTCTGATGAAAAAGCCCAACTCTGGATTTACTCTCCCAACTTACATGTGGCTACAACTAACATGAAATGGCTGTGCCTAGTGTGGGATGGGTAGATGGATATCTGATCTGGGATCTGGAAAGCCCTATTCCAAATCTCCAAGTGAGGACTTATATTTCAGCCTTTAGTGGAGAGGAGGAGAAGGGCCTTGGCTGCACTGCCTGTTGCTGTGAGAAGGAGGATCCCAGACAGAAGCTTCTGAGCAATCATTTCTTCAATCTTCTATCTCTAAGTGGACTATTGGGCTAGAGCAGCGGTGGGAACCTATGGCCCACATGTGGCCCTCTGAGTCCTCAAGTGTGGTCCTTTCATTGAATCCAAACTTCATAGAACAAAACCACTTAATAAAAATATTTGTTTTGTAAAACTGGAACTCAGTCAAAAGGCCACACCCAAGAACCTAGTAGGTCACATGTGACCTTGAGGCTGCAGGTTCCCTACCTCTGGGCGAGAATTCCAGCTCTCCACTATACCTCAAATATTGGTAGTGTATGGGAATGAGGATCTTTTAGGGATTCAGAATAAAAGCCACTTTCCCTAATTTCTCTAAAGGGGAGAGTAACTGGCAATTTACCCTAATCATTTTAGTTCCCTTCCAGCCAAATCCTCATTGCACAAAAAACACTTTTGATTAGTAATAACAAATACATTTTTCTAAACAGTACAGAGAACTTGGAAAAGTTATGTAGATTAGACTTGTTAATAGAATACAATAGCACAGGAGCTCTAGACTTTGAAGGAGATAAAATCTCAGTTCAAACAATGAGAGAGAGACAGAGACAGAGGAAGAGATAGAGTCAGAGATACACAGAGAGAGATAGAGAGAGAGAGAGGAGGAAGGAAGGATAGAGGGAGAGAGAGAGAGTGCTCCCCAGAGAAGTCTGTTCTTAACAATCTATAGAGGTTCAAGAGCTGGGAATTAAGAGATATAGTGAGGGCTAGTTTCATCTCTGGGCCTTCCATTAGCCACTGAAAATTTATGCCTTCCTTATCATGCCTCTAGTAATCTCTCCATATTTATACAGTGTTTTGCTTATCCAATCCGATGTTAAATCTTCCGCTGCATATGCAGCAGGCCTTCAAAGATCATCTCTAAGTTTGGATAGGCATGGGATTACAAAAGAAATGTTTAAAAAATATTCATCTCAATGTGGATATCTAATGAATTGGAAGGCAATGAGGCTAAAAATATAATCCAGGTTTCTGAGGAAAAAGAAAGGAGGGGACAGATCTTTGGTCAGTCCCATAAGTGATTTTACTTAAAAAACCTCATGTCTCTCAAGCTCTGTCTTCTAATTTATTTGAAAAACAAAACTATAAGTCAAGGCTCTCAGAGTTTTTGCTCTACTGTAGCTAGAGTGTGTCTGTTGTCATCTTTCCTTTGGCCCAAACTACTTTTGGACAGCTGTTATCATTAGAACATTCTTTTCCTGACATGAAGTCTTAAGTTTTTATCTTTACAACTTTCACTCAGTGTTACTGGTTATGCCCTCTGAGGCCAAAAAGAACCAGATTAATCCCTTCTCCACATGAGGGATCTTGAAATGTTTGAATGCAGCTACCATGGTCCACATATCCCCATCCCCTCCCACAGCTGCCATTTTCAGCTCTTGCATAAACCAGCATCCTACACCTTTTATCAAGATAAAGTCAACATGGATACATGACCTAGATACAAAAAGTGATATTACAAGAAAATTTTAATATTATGGAACATATTACTTGTCAGACTTATGGATAGGATAACAATTTATGAATAAACGAGATAGAGAGCAAAGCTAGATGTAAAATGGATGATTTCAATTACATTGATTTAAAAATGTTTTGTACAAATAAAACAAATGTATACAACAGGAGAAGGAAAGCAGAAAATTGGAAGAAAATTTTATAAACAGTTTCTCCGATAAAGGTCTCATGTATCAATTATAAACATGTCCAATTCTTTCAACCAAATTGGTATCATTGTCAGGTACTTCATTAGCAATGAAAACAAAAATATTGGTGATAGAGGGATGCACTTGTGACGTGGATTATCTTTCCACTTCTCCTAAGGTTTCTTTCCTTATAGTGATTTCCCTTAAATGATAGACAGGGAGGTCCTTGCTACTCCCTTTGAGCACCACCCCCCCAAAAAAAAACTTCATTCCTAGAGCATTTTTCAAAATGAGATAGGTTTAAAACCCAATGGAACCAAGATTAGGAGGGAAACAGAAAACTGGAAAAGAATTTTTGCAACTAGTGTCTGTGACAAAGGCCTCAATTCTTAAATATATAGAGAAGTGAGTCAAATTTGCAAGAATACAAATCAATTCCCAATTGGTAAATGGTCAAAGGATACGAACAGACAGTTTTCAGAGCAAGAAATTAAAGCTATCTATAGTCATATGAGAAAATTCTCTAAATCACTATTGATTAGAGAAATGCAAATCAAAACAACTCTGAGATGCCACATCACATCTTTCAGATTGGCTAACATGACAAAACAGGAAGATGATAAGTGTTGGAGAAGATGTGAGAGGGTTGGAACACTAATTCATTGTTGGTGGAGCTGTGAGCTGATCCAGCCTTTCTGGTGAGCAATTTGGAACTATGCCCAAAGGGCTATAAAATGTGCATACTCTTTGACCCAGTAATCTCATTTGTAGGACTGAATCCCAAAGAGATCATAAAAATGGGAAAGGGTCCCACATGTACAAAAATATTTATTTGTGGTGGCCAAAAACTGGAAATCAAGGGGATGCCCATTAATTGAGGAATGGCTAAATAAGTTGTGGTATATGAATGTAATGTAATACTATTGTTCTATAAGAAATGATGAACATGAAGACTGGAACTGATGCTGAGTGAAAGGAGCAGAACCAGGAGAACACCGTACACAGTAACAGCCACAGTGTGTGAGGAATTTTTCTGGTAGACTTAGCGCTTCACAGCAATGCAAGGACCTAAAACATCCTCAAAGGACACTTGAAGAAAAATGCCATCCATATTCAGAGAAAGAACTATGAAATTGGAACACAGAATGAAGCAGACTATTTTCTCTTGTGTTATGTTTTGTTTCAGTTTGTTTTTTCTCATGGTTTGCCCCATTCATTTTAATTCCTCTATGGAACATAATGAATGTGAAAATGTGCTTAATAAGAATGTATGTATAGAAATCATATAAGATTGCATAACATCTCAGGGAGGGCAGGAGGAGGAGGGGGACAAAATCTAAGACTTTTGGAAGTGATTGTAGAAAACTGAAAACAATTAAATTAATTTAAAAAAAAGAAAGTGAAAAAAGGATCAATGTTCATCCTATAAAAAAATGAGATAGGTTTATATAAGAGATAGATAGTATAGAGTAGTGGATGGAATACTGGGTCTAGAAGTTAGGAGGACTTGGGTTAAAATCATACCTCTAACAAATACCCACCAGTGCGTTAGCCTAGGCAAGCCAGTCAACTTCCATATACCTCAGGTACCTCCCTAAGTCATGACCATCTAAGTTACAGAGGAGATGTTACTTGTGTTGGCAGAATGAGTTCCTCCACATGGGTGAACTCAAACATTTTTCATCTATTTGTATGTATCTAAATGTATATTGTTGTTGAGCTGTTTCAGTTGTGTCCAACTCCTTGTGACCCCATTTTGGGGTTTTCCTGGCAAAAATTCTGAAGTGGCTTGCTATTTTACAGATGAGGAAGCTGAGGCAAAGTGTTAAGTGACTTGTCCAGGATCACACAGCTAGCATCTGAGGCCAGATTTGAACTCAGGACAAGGAGTCTTCCTGACTCTAGGCCTGACATTCTACAAGTTGCACCACCTGGCTTACTTATTAGCTCTATGCTAAGATTAATTCAGATATCAGTACTTAAGACAATAAAAATCTGGAAAATAATGCAGCACAACTGAGAAACAAGAAAGGAGGAAGTATTTTGTTCTGGGAGACTGCTCTGACATTTCTATCCATAAGATGCCACTTTAAGGTTTACAAAGTGCTTATATATGATATATTACACAACACCTCTAATAATAGCTGATATTTATGTAACACCATGTAACAGGCACTGTGCTAAACATTTTATAATTATTTTATTATTTGATCCACACAATAACACTGTGAGATAGGTATTATTATTGCCAGCTTTCAGGTGAGGAAATGGATTCTGATAGAGGTTAAGTGACTTGTCTAGGGTCACACAACTAGTAAGCGTCTGAGGCCAGATTTGAATTCAGAAAGAGGAGTCAGCTTGACTCCAAGCGCCCTGCTATGTGCACTCAGACACCTAGCTGCCCCAACTTCATTTGTTAAGCTTCTCCAATATTCAGCCTTTCGTAGTGCTATTGGGAATGGCCTTTGATGAGTCTATGCCAACTGAAGTTGTGCCTGTATGATTCCCCCACACAATCACTTTAGATTAAAAGTTCTTCCTAGCACCCAGTTACATGGCTTCACAACTCAATTTTTAGAACTAAGAAAATGCGTGTATATGAGCAAGTGCACAAAAAAAATGGTACAGTAAATAATGGTGCGATCTCCTTGGGTTATGGTATCAGCTTATTATATATCTTTAGTTCAACCAGATCAGGTAAAGAAGGGGTGAACAAACTTTTCCCCAAAGAGATATATTTCTGGTATACCACAGTTTGTCTTAGAGAAGAATCAGATTAACATTAGCACAATTGCTATAAACAAATTAGGGGAGCAAGGAATAGTTTCTTTGTCAGATTTATGGAGAATGGTGGAATTTATGACCAAACAAGAGATAGAGAACATTATGAAACACAAAATGGATGATTTTGATTACATTAAATTTAAAAGTTTTTCCATAAACAAAGCCAATGAAACCAAGATTAGGAGGGAAGCATCAAACTGGGAAAGAATTTTTACAACTAGCATATGTGATAAAGGCCTCATTTTTAAAATACAGAAAACTGAGTTAAATTTACAAGAATACAAGTCATTCCCCAGTGGATAAATGGTCAAAGGATATGAATAGGCAGTTTTCAGAGCAAGAAATTAAAGTTTTCTATAGTCATATGAAAAAAATGCTCCAAATCACTATTGATTAGAGAGATGCAAATCAAAACAACTCTGAGGTGCCATGTCACATCTTTCAGATTGGCTAACATGACAAAACAGGAAGATGATAAATGTTGGAGAAGATGTAGGAGAGTTAGAACACTAATTCATTGTTGGTGGAGCTGTGAGCTGATCCAGCCATTTTGGAGAGCAATTTGGAACTATGTCCAAAGGGCTATAAAATATACATACCTTTTGAGCCATCAATATCACTTCTAGGACTGTATCTCCAAGAGATCATAAAAATGAGAAAGGGTCTCACATGTACAAAAATATTTATTTGTGGTGGCCAAAAACTGGAAACCAAGGGGATGCCCATCAATTGGGGAATGGTTGAACAAGTTGTGGTATATGAATGTAATGTAATACTATTGTTCTATAAGAAATGATGAACATGAAGACTGGAACTGATGCTGAGTGAAAGGAGCAGAACCAGGAGATTGTACACAGCTGTTTCATATCCCTGGCCTTCAGTTTCTCCATCTATAAAATAAAGGGGCTGGAAGGGTTTTTAAACTGGAGTCTGTGAACTTTAAAAAAAATTTGGGAACTGAGTCAAATTTATAAAAATCCAAGTTATTCCCCAATTGATAAATGGTCAAAGGACATGAACAGGCAGTTTTCAGAGGAAGAAATTAAAGTTATCTATAGTCATACCAAAAAAATGTTCTAAATCACTATTGATTAGAGAGATACAAATCAAAACAACTTCGAGGCACCACATCACCCCTTTCAGATTGGCTAATTTGACAAAACCAGAAAATGACAAATGTTGGAGAAGATATGGGAGAGCTGGAACACTAATTCATTGCTGTGAGCTGATCCAATCATTCTGGAGAAGAATTTGGAACTATACCCAAAGGGTGGCAAAAATATGCAAACCCTTTGAGCTAGCAATTTTACTTTTAGGACTGTATCCCCAAGAGATCATAAAAATGGGAAAGGATCCCACATGTACAAAAATATTTATAGCAATTCTCTTTGTGGTGGACAAAAATTCGAAATCAAGGGGATGTCCATCCATTGGGGAATGGTTGAACAAGTTATGGTATATGAATGTAATGAAATGGAAGGTGGTATAGGAAATGACGAACAGGTGGACTTCAGAAATACCTGAATAAACTTATATGAATTGATACTGAGTGAAGCGAGCAGGACCAGGAGAACATTATACACTGTAACAACCACAGTGTGCAAAGACTGTTTTTGATAGACTTCATCCTCCATAGCAAGGCAAGGACCTAAAATATTCCAAAGGACGCATGATGCAAAATGCCACCCACATCCAGACAAAGAACTATGGAGTTGAAACACAGAATGAAGCAGACTGTTTTCTCTTTGGTTATATTTGGTTTTGTTTATTTTTACTCATGTTTTTTTCCCATTCGTTTTAATTCTTCTATGCAACATGACTAACGTGAAAATAAGAAATATATGTGAGGCAATACAGGAGAGTGGGGGACAAGGGCACAAGCAGGGTGGGGGGAGGATAGAGGGGAGGGCATGGGGAGGAGAATGCAATCCGAGGTCGACACTCATGGGGAGGGAAAGGATCATAAGAGAAGAGAAGTAATGGGGGACAGGATAGGATGGAGGGAAATATAGTTAGTCCTATACAACACAACTATTATGGAAATCATTTGCAAAACTACACAGATTTGGCCTATATTGAATTGCTTGCTTTTCAAAGGGAAGGGGTGGAGAGGGAGGGAGCTAAAGAAGTTGGAACTCAAAGTGTTAGGATCAACTGTAATGTTCTTACCACTAGGAAATAAGAAATACAGGTTAAGGGGTAAAGAAAGCTATCTGGCCCTACAGGACAAAAGAGAAGATGGAGACAAGGGCAGAGAGGGATGATAGAAGAGAGAGCAGATTGATCACAAGGGCAATTAGAATGCTTGGGTCTGGGGGGGAGAGGGTATAAAAGGGGAGAAAATTTGTAACCCAAAATGTTGTGAAAATAAATGTTAAAAGTTAAATAAAAAAAAATATATGTGAGGGTTGGAGCCAAATGGCAGAGTAGAAAGGTGCATATACTATAGCTCTTTCCCAACAGTCCATAAAATACCTGTAAAAAATGACTCACAACAAATTCTAGAGCATCAGAAGCCACAGAACAACAGAGTGAAAGAGATTTCCATCCAAAGGTAACCTGGAAGGCTGATGCGAAAGGCATATTTGGATGCTGAGCTGAGTGGAGCCCCCTGACCATGAGGCACTGGGAGAAACAGGACCTGAACAGGCCTCTGGGGCAGAATCCCCAGCAGGGAGGGTCTCAGATCCCTCAGCCCACAAGCACCAAATAAAGCTTCAAAAGTCAGTGAGAGGGCTTTCCCAGCTGGGCCAGAGGGGAGAAGGGTGCCCCCCAGCACAGGCCCGAGACAATGGTGGAAGCAGCAGCAGCAGCAGCAGCGGGGCTGCAGTGATGCATGGCAATGGTAGAGTGGGTGGCAGCTTCCATTGTGTGAGTGGCTCAGCTTAAAGCCCCTAGGGGAATTGAGCAGCTGATCTGAATCAGCCCTGAGCACAGTCCTGGGGGGAGCAGGAGCACTAGGACCCTCCTCTTGACAAAGGATTCAGAAGTCAAGTAACTAGCTGGGAAAATGCCCCAAAAAGGGGAAAAAAAATAAAACCACATAAGATTACTTTCTTGGTGAACAGGTATCTCCTTCCATGCTTTCAGATGAGGAAGAACAATGCACAGTGTCAGAGGAAGTCAAGGCTTCTGCCTCCAATACCTCCAAAATGAAAATGAAATGGGCTCAGGCCATGGAAGAACTTGAAAAGTGAGTAAACAGATTGCTAAAGGAGACCCAAAAAAATGCTGAAGAAAATAACACCTTGAAAAATAGGCTAACTCAATTGGCAAAAGAGGTTCAAAAAGCCAATGAGGGGAAGAAGGCTTTAAAAAGCAGAATCAGCCAAATCGAAAAGGAGGTTCAAAAACTCACTGATGAAAATAGTTCTTTAAAAATGAGAGTGGAGCTGAGGGAAGCTAATGACTATATGATAAACCAAGAAATTACAAAACAAAACCAAAAGAATGAAAAAATAGAAGATAATGTGAAATGTCTCATTGGAAAAACAACTGACCTGGAAAATAGATCCAGGAGAGACAATTTAAAAATTATGGGACTACCTGATATCCATGATCAGAAAAAGAGCCTAGACATTATCTTTCATGAAGTTATCAAGGAAAACTGTCTTGATATTCTAGAACCAGAGAGCAAAATAAATATTGAAAGAATCCACCAATTGCCTCCTGAAAGAGACCCAAAAAGAGAAACTCCTGGGAAGATTGTGGCCAAATTTCAGAGTTCCCAGGTCAAGGAGACAATATTGCAAGCAGCTAGAAAGAAACAATTCGAGTATTGTGGGAATACAATCAGGATAACACAGGATCTGGCAGTTTCTACATTAAGGGATCAAAAGGCTTAGAATAGGATATTCCAGAAGTCAAAGGAACTGGGATTAAAACCAAAAATCACTTACCCAGCAAAACTGAGTATAATACTTCAAGGGAAAAAATGGTAATTCAATGATATAGAGAATTTTGAAGCATTCTTGATGAAAAGACCAGAACTGAAAAGAAAATTTGACTTTCAAACACAAGAATCAAGAGAAGCATGAAAAGATAAACAGGAAAGAGAAATCATAAAGGACTTTCTAAAGCTGAACTGTTTATATTCCTACATGGAAAGAAAATATTTGTAACTCTTGAGACTGTTCTCAGTATTTGGATAGGTGGAGGAATTATACACACACACATACATACACACACACACACACACACACACACACACACATAGAGAGCATAGGTTGAGCTGAATAAGAAGGGATGATATCTATAAAAAATAAAATTAAGGGGTGAGAGAAGAATATATTGGGAAGAGAAAGGGAGAAATGGAATGGGGCAAATTATCACTCATAAAAGAGGTAAGAAAAATCTTGTTGAATGGACAAGAAAAGGGAGGAGGTGAAGGGGAAAAGTGAAGCTTACTCTCTTCACATATGGCTTAAGGAGGGAATAGCATGCTCACTAAATTTGATATGAAAATCTGTCTTATACTACAAGAAAGTAGAGGAGAAGGAGACAAGTGGGATGAGGAGGATGATAGAAGGGAGGGCAAATGGGGGAAGGGAGCAACTAGAAGTAAACACTTTTGGGAAGGGACAAGGTCAAACGAGAAAACAAAATAAAGGGAGGACAGGGTAGGATGGAGGGAAATATAGTTAGTCTTACACAACATGGCTATTATGGAAGTCTTTTGCATAACTACACATATACAGCCTATATCGAATTGCTTGCCTTCTCAGTGGGGATGGGTGGGAATGGAAAAAAGGAGAGAAGTTGGAATTCAAAGTATTAGAAACAAATGTTGAGAATTGTTCTTGCATATAACTGGGAAATTAGAAATGCAGGTAATGGGGTATAGAAATCTATCTTGCCCCACAAGAAAAGAGAGAAGATGGGGATTAGGGAAGGAAGGTAGGGAAGGGAGGGCACTTTGAGGGAAGGGGTAATCAGAATGCAAGGTATTATGGGGAGGGGGGAGGGTAGAGATGAGGAGAAAAAATGGAACTCAAAATTTTGTAGAAATGAATGTTGTAATCTAAAAACAAATTTAAAAAAAAAGAATGTATGTGTAGAGCTCATTTAAAATTGCAAGCCATCTTGGGAAGGGAGGGTGGAGGGAATGTGAGAAAAATTAAAACTTATGAAAGTGATTGTTGAAAATTAAAAACAAATAAATAAATAAATTTGGAGGAGAAAATAAAATAAAATAAACATTAGCACAATTGCTTTGCAATATGCATTTGTATTTAAGTATAGGATTATCTTAGATACTAGTAGCAAAAAATAGTGGAAGCATAGGGGAAGGTAAAACAATGTGATTAGTTTCGTGAATAGACATGGGTCAGCAGACAGGAAATATGGACCAAGAAAGAAAGTGATTTGGGGAATAACTTAAAGTCAAGGGAAAGGGAACAAGCATTTATTAAGCATCTACTGTATTCCAGGCATTGTTCTATGTGCTTTACAAATATTTTCTCATTTGATCCTAGACTGTGAGGTAAGCATTATTATCATCCTCACTTTACAGTTGAGGAAACTGAAGCAGCCATCCTAGGTGACTTGCCCGTGGTCATACAACTAGCAAGCATTAGAGGCTGAAATTGAACTGAAGTTGTCCTGCCTCTCCGTTCAGCACTCTGCTCTATTCACTGCTTCAGCAAGTGAAGCAAGAGCTAGTTAAATCATGAGAGAGTTGACAAGGCAGTCATTTGTGGAACTTAACCTGAGGTTCAGGGGACTAGGGAGAGAGTCTAGTCTCCCTGTGGGATTCCAGGAATAAAAGCGAACAGCTCAGCTCAGAGAGCTTCATTCAGAAAGCTAAATTTTACCTTCAGCAAAGCTACAAAGGAAGCTGGTTCCTTTCAGGATTATAACTGACAGAGAGTCTAACTTGGGAGGTATTAGAGTCATTACTTTAGATCAGGCTTACGTTTTTGTCTTGCTGGGACTGTTACAACAGCCTCTTAAGGACACACCCTACCTCAAATCTCTCTGCCTAGAAGCAGCTAAGTGATGTGGTGGGTGGAGTGCTGGGCCTTCAATCAGGAACACCAGAGCTTAAATCTGGCCTCAGACACTTACTAGTTGTGTGACCCTGGGCAAGTCATTTAACCTTGTTTGCCTCAGCTTCCTCAACTGTAAAATGGGGATAATAGTAGTAACCTACTTGTCAGGGCTGTTATGAAAATCAAGTGAGATGGTATTTATAGCACTTAGAATAGTGCTTGTAACACAGTAGACACTTTATTAAATGTATATTTCCTTCTTTCTTCTTTTCTCTCACAGCTATCAAAATTATTGTCCTAAAGTGCACATCTGACCATTTCATTCTCCTATTCAGTAACCTCTGGTGGCTCTCTATACCCTCTAGGATCAAATACAAAATTCCTCGTTTGGACAGTTAAAGCCCTCCACAACATGGCTCTGGACGGCTCCCTTAATGACTTATGACACTTCCCTTTCCTTCCTGTACTCTAATCCAGCCACACTGACTATGTTGCTGTTTCTTATACACAGCTCTCCTCCTCCCATCTCTGGGCCTCTTTATCAGCTATCCATGTCTGGAGTGCACCCCTATCTCACCTCCGTTTCTCTGAAAAAGGCAGCTTAAGTGACATCTACAACACAAGACCTTCCCTAATCCTCCTTTTTACTCCCAGTTGCTAGTACATTGTCCCCCAATCTTACTTTTGCATATATGACATGTACATACATGTCATCTCCCCAATAGAATCCAAACTACTTGAAAGAAGGGACAATTCCACTTCTGTCTTTGTAACTCTAGCATCTAACATTGAATAAGCACTTGTTTCTTGCTTACTTGCTTGATTTGTGGTCTTGGCAAAAGTGACCAGAGGTCACTACAGGACTAACTTTTGTAGGATAAGTGAGATAGCTTTACTCCATCGATAGTATAGACCAGTTACAATTTATTTCTACAGAGGTAGGAGCACAGTTCCTACCCTGAAGTAACCTCAGGACTCAGCAAAAAAGGGTATTTAACAATGAAACAACAGAGATCATTGTAGATCACGTACAATTATTCTTTTCAAGTATTTCCTGTCAATAGCTCATATGAGTAAGAAGAGAGAGGTTAAGGATTGTGAGGGAGGGACAGCTTGTTCAGGAAACAGAGGAAGTGTTTTCCTAGAACCAAGGGCTCCTTTTAGGGGAATGGAGGGAGATAAAATTAGCTATAAAGGTGGAGCTAGGTGACAGAAGGCCTTCAAGACCAAAATGAAATACTTGGGTTTGATCCAAAGTGCAGTGGGAATTATTATAGTTTCTTGAGAAAGGAATGACGTGGTTAAAGTAGCATTTTAGCATGATTAATCTGGCAACAGTGGGCAGGATTTCCTGGAAGAGAAAGGATCTAGAGGTGAGTAAATTATGTAAGTATTCTATTAGCATCCCCATCAAGGCTATTTTTGGAACAGTTTTTGGAATGAATAATCCCTAATCCCTGAGGTAGGATTTTTAAAAATGCATGTACCATCCTCTGACTCCTTCTCCCCCTCTCTTTATAAAATTGCGCTAGGTTGTTTTTTCCCTAAAAAGTTGTTGGTTTTTTAATTTTTTTTAATTTTCCTGTTAACTTTCAATATTAATGCAACATCTGGACTTCATAACAGACCTGTGTAACCTGAACTTGGGGCCCATTAAAGGGACTTTACTTTTTGTCGCATAACAATCAGCCAAAGGAAGAAGGGATGTTTAACCTGGAGAAGACTTCCAATGGCACGATAACTGCCATCAAAATGTTGAGGGCTGTCATGTGAATTGGGATTCAGAAGTGTGCTGGTATCAGATCAGACAAGCTTGTGAGAACTGATGGCTAAGTTTTCAGTCTGAGCATTTACATACACTGGGTTAATATTACAAGTCATGACTGGAATTATTGTTTTATTGATTGTCTAGACTTAAGAAAGTAATGGAGAAAATGTTAATAAAGCAGATTAAACTTGAAGGTTGGTCATGTGTACATTTCAGCTTTTTTTTTGGAGACTTGGTTATTAAATATTTAACAGTACACCCTTAGATTAGACTTATTCTGTTTGACCTTCAGAAGAAAGAGTCAGGAGCAATGAGTAGAAGTTGCAAAAAGGCAAATTTATACAATGTCAAGAAAAAATTTCCCCAAATCAGAATTACACACATTTTGTTGTAGCAAAGAATTGGAAATTGATGAGATGATCATCAATTGGGGAAAGGCTGAACAAGGTGTGGTATATGAATATAATGGAATACAATTGTGTTATAAGAAATGATGAACAGGCAGACTTTGAAAAACCTGGAAAGACTTGCACAAATGATGCAAAGTGAAGTGAGAAGAAAAAGGAGAATATTGTATGCAGTAACAGCAATATTGTACATGATCAACTGAGAATGACTTAGTTATTCTCAATAAGACAATGATTTCTAGACAGTTCCAAAGGACTCATGATGAAAAATGCTGACTGATGGACTCTAACGCAGATTGAAACATACTTTTAAAAACTTTATTATTATTGAGTTGGGGGATTTTTTGGTCTGTCTTTTCTTTCATAACAAACTTTGCATGACTGCACATGTATAATTTATATTGAATTGCTTGTCTTCTCAAGGAGGAGGAAGAAGAGGAAGAGAAGGGGAAAATTTGGAACTCAAAATTAAAAAAAAAAAACGTCAAAAATTTTTACAAGTAATCAAAAAAATATTTTTTTTTTGGAAGGGGAGAAGGCAAGGCAATTGAGGTTAAGTGACTTGCCCAAAGTCACACAGCTAGTAAGTGTCAAGTGTCTGAGGCTGGATTTGAACTCAGGTCCTCCTGACTCCAGGACTGGGGCTCTAAGTGCTATGGCACTTAGCTGCCCCAAATAAAAATATTTTTAAAATAAAATAAGATAGAAACCACAGCTGTACAGGAGTAGAACTGGTCACCTAAGGTGGTAGAATTCCCTACGTTGGAAGTATGTTTAATTGTATTTTTATTTATTTTGTTAAATAGTTCCCAAATACATGTTAAAAAATTAGTATTGATTTCTAAAAATTACATACCAAATTTTCTCTTCTACCCACCTGCCCGTCCCCTTCTTTCTCACCCCTCCCACACTCCTTGAAAAGGTAAGCAATATGATATTGATTATACATGTGGCCATGTATAAGAGAAAACATACACACACAAAAGAAAATAGAGTTTGCTTTTTTTTAAGTATATTTCAATTTGTATTCAGAGTTCCTCAATTCTTTCTCTGGAGGTAGACAACATTTTTCATCTTAAGTTCTTTGGAATTATCTTGGGATAATACATTGGGAAATACATTGCATGTATTTAAGCAGAGACTGAAGAATGACTGTTTTCATGGGGATTTCTTTTGAGGTATGACTTGGGCTAGATGATCATTGAGATCTCTACTGAGTAAAAATCTGGGCTTCTGTGATTCTGATTCTGATTTCCTCACAACTCTTTAGAAGTACACAGGATTGTTAGAAGTTCATATCATTGTTCCCATTTTACAGATGTGACGTTATAATATGGCACTCCTAGAATTGAATATTGGGCTGTATTAATGGAAACATAGTGTGCCAGATGACAGGAAAAAATAACACTGCTGCACTCTGCCTGGCTCAGATGATTTCTGGAATATTGTTTGTATTTCTGGGTGATACATTTGAGAAAGGAGATTGACAAGTGTGAGCACCTCCAGAGGATGGTAACCAGGGAAGTAAGGAGATTTAAAATCATGCCAGACAAAGATCATGTGAAGGACTTGGAGATGTTTGGCCTAAGAAGAACATATTTGTTTGAAAATTTGAAGGACTGCCATGTAGAAAAGGGATTAGCCTTGTTTAACTTGGCCTCCAGAGGACAGAAGTAAGAACAATGTGTGAGATGAAAAGAGGTATATTTTGGCTTGATAGAAGGAAAAAATGCACAGTAATTTGAGTTGGCCAAGAGTGGAATGGCTGCTTTGGAAGGTAATGTTTTCCCATCATGGAGAGTTGTAAATGAAGACTAAATGATCGCATATGGAATTCCCACTAAAGAACTGGTTTAATTATATCATCCCTGAAATTCTGCTTCCTCTACTCTGCAAGTCTATGGTAGAAAATAAGTCTATAAACCCTACCTGTAAACTCCCTACCCTCTGAGATTGGCTTGAGTTTATGCATTTTCAAAGACAAATAGCAAAAAAATACATCTTCATTCACTCACTCTCTCATTCATCCAGTGAGCATTTATTAAGTATCTACTGTGTCCCAAGTTCTGTGCTACAGCACTCTCTGTGGCAGAGACATGTCAAGCATTTAAAAAGCATACCTTTTCATTAGTTTATAGCCCTGATCAAGAGCAAATTGAAAGATATTTGCTAGACAAGATTGAATTAAAAATCAGCGAAAGTCATAATCAATTCTTTGCATGACTATGGTTAATTTATTACTGTGAATGGAAGTGAAGGTCCATTCCCACATTCTCAACCCCCTTTCACCCCAAATCATAGAATCTTTGCATGTTAAAGCTAGAAGAAACCATATTCATTTGTCTGGTCCAAGCCCCTTAGTTTACAAATGGGAGAATTTTCTCTGGCTAATTAGAGTTAAGGAAAGCTCCATATGAATGAGAGCAACTTACTTACAATACATTTGGGTCATATAATCCCTGTTTTGTTCCCATCCCAAAACAACGAGCTTGCTCTTTGGCTAAAAATTTATTTTAAATTTTAAAAAATTATCAAGCATCCATTTTTTTTTCTCATATCCCTCTCTTCTGCCTGCACACACAAAAAAAGAAAATCTTTGTAACAAATAAGTATAGTCAAACAAAGGAAATTCCCACATTTGCTATGTCCAAAAATGAGTCTTATTATGCGTATTAGTCCATCACCTCTTGGTCAGGAGGTGGGTAGCATGATTCGTCATTCCTCCGCTGGAATCATGATTGATCACTGATTAGAGTTCTTGTCATTCAAAATTGTTCATTTTTATTGTTTACTCTGTATCAGTTATAAATCTTCCTCCGTTTCTCTGAAACCATCACTTTCTTCATTTCTTACAGCAAGGCATTATTCTAACACATTGATATACTCATTATTCCCCCACCGCCTTCTCATAATGCCTGAAATCTTCTCCAACAACCTACTCTGGTGTCTTCTTATGGTTTGGAGGTCAAAGCTGTGCTAACAAGTGTCAATTCATAATCAAGCTAGAAAGACCTCAGCTATGGGCGTGGTGATAGGATATGTATCTGCTGTTCATGGATCAACCTAGCTAAGCATAGAAAAACTATAACACTAACTGAAAGGGGATTAATTTTTGTTCTTGTCCATGGTCATGAAGACCCTCTACTAAGCTGTAGGGGGATTTTGATGTGTCTCTGATACCTACACTAAAATGAAATCATTAATCATTGAAATTCTAAAGTATTATTCTTGAGTATTTCTTCACCCACCAAAGACTTACTTTATGCTTTAGCATGGCATGGAAGTGACGCTGTTATGAAAGCTACATCTGTCAAGTATAAGCTCTTCTTCATCCTACAAAGCTGGAAAGAATGGGTCTGTTAATAAACAATGTACATTGTCTAGGCAATTCAGTTGTCTAGGTGATTGGTTAGCCTAAGTAAGTGTGAAGACTCTTGGCACCAGGACATCAGCCAGCAGCTGGTAAGGCTTGGGGGACCACAGTAATTTCTGAAGGGTGCCCATTGAAGCACATAGAAACCCTGTTTCATACCTGCAGAAGGTGGACATACAGGGTCTGTGAAATCCATAATCATTGAAGTACTACTTTTAAAATGTAGAACACCTACATCTAAGTCCCTTGGTTTTCTGTTCTTCCCTTCTTAACATTTTACTGGATTTTGTTGTTCCCCATAAAAGTTATTGGCATCACTTCCTAAAGTTTTTCCTTTTAATCTTTAAATTCAGAATATGTTGCTAGTGCTGTATGTATTAAATATTCAACTTCCTTGCCTTGAGGCTTTTTCTGAGTTCTTAGGTAGGCCAATAACTAGCCAACCTCATCATTTCATTATTTAAAAGCAAACTTTTCTTCCCCAATTCCATTCAATTTGCTGTGTGCAAAGGATGATGCTATGCATTTCAGGATATGTAAAAGTGAAGAATATCTTGACCATGTCCCTAAAAAGCTTTTAGTCCAAAAAGGGGAACAAGAAAAGTAAACAAATACATGTTTTTTAAAAAAAGGTAAAACAAGAATCCTCCAAAAGTATACAAAGTGATCGTAACAGAGATGTCAAACATGGCCCACAATATTTTCTAGTATAGCCTAAACCAGATGAAAATGTAATTGGAAAATATTTAACAAAATTAAAAAAATAAGTTTAGGATTATAGAACATAGATAATGTTAATATGTGGCTTTCTGAGTCAACATGTAACTGGCAAGAATTCCTGTACATGGTTTGTGACCTCATTTCTATGAGTTTGACACTACTGGTCTGGAGCATCCTGAAGAGGTATTTGCCCCAGGCCTAGAAGGCAGGAAGGATTTTGATGAATGTAAATGGTACACTAATAACATAATCAAAGGTTTGAAAGAAGGGAAGAGCAAGTGAATACACTCTACATAGGAGGGCAAGAGTTATTTGTCTTTTTCAGATGAAAAGTAAATATACCTAAGGAATTGTGGGAAGTAAAGAAAGATAAGTTGGAATAAGAGCATAGAAGGTTTTAAATACCATGTTAAAGCATTTAGATTTAGATCAGAGGTATTAGATAAAATTAGATAAAAAAAGATTTTGTGTTCATAATAACATTGCTAATTTTGTGCTATTATTTTCTACCATTAGGAAATAGATAATAGCTCATATTTGTATATAACTTTGCAATTCACAAAGTTCTTTCCTCATTATTACTATAAAAGGTTGATAGGAAAAGCTTTGGTTCTGGAGTGAGGAAGACCTGAGTGCAAATCTTGCCCCACCAACTTATTAGCTGTATGACCCTGGGCAAATCATTTAATCTCTACCTGCTTTAGTTTTCTGATCTGTAAAATGGGAATAATAATAGTACCTTCCCCTCAGTGTAGTTATCAAGTGAGGTAACAGATAAAAGGTTCTTTGCAAACTCTAAAACTCTGTATAACTGCTAGCTATTGTTATCATAAGAATTATTATCTTCATTTTATAGCTAAAGAAACAGAGATATAGAAGTTAAGTAACCTGCTCCTAATAAAGTGAGAAATACTCCTAAATTCTAGAGAGATTGGGTGGCAATGTGGAAAAAATGGTAAAGTTAGATTAGAAGACCTTGGGTCAGGCATTTGACTTCTCTGGGCCTCAGTTTCCTCATATGTGAAATGAAGAGCCTTGAAGGTACCTATAGGCTCTAAATCTATGAATCTGTATTTCTAAGTAACAGAACTAGAATTCAAATCCTTACATTCTAACTTCATATCCAGTGGAATTCTAAGTTTATCGCACCATGAGTCATCTATGCGAAAATTTTAAATGAGTATAGCAGCGGACTTGTAGAACTTTTGGCCAAAATGTGTTGCCTTGTTACATATCTACTGGTATTTGATAATCACCATATTGCCAAAATGACTTCAATCTATAAAGATGCAGAGAAAGGAGATCCTGAAGCATTAGCAAACTGGTGAGTCTCAATTCTGCATCCAAGTAAGCTGCTAGAATCTATAACACAAATTAAGAGCAATGGATATATGAACAAACATAAGCTGTAAAAATTTCCCTCTAGTGGTCTTTCTCCACAATTCCTCTGGAATGATTTGGTGACTCAATCAAAGAGACCACCTGATAAAGACATCAGAACTTAGCTGTCATCATATTTTTACATCGATTACATTAATTAAAGTGGGGATGGAATTCCCTCTCTAATACAGTTATCCATTCAGATCTGTACCTGTGAACTCATGAAAAATCCTCCCTCTGATACAGATCAGACATTCAATTTGACCTAGAGAATTGCCTGGGCCCTAAAGGGGTAAGTGACTTGCTCAAGATCACACAGCTAAGATATGTGTAAGGCAAGTCTCAGCCCCTAGCTTTGCCAACCTCAAGGCCAGCCATCTAGACCAAGAGTTATTAACGTCTTTTGTATGTGACCTGAAGTTTAGCACAGTAACCAGTTCATAGTAGGTGCTTTAAAAAGTCCATTCTAATGAATGCTGTGACTTGGACATGTTTAGCAATCTGGTGAAATCTATGGACCTCTTATCAAAATGATGGTTTTAAAAGCAGAAAACAAAACTCAAACAATCAATGAGGAAAATCATATCAAAATACTGTTGTCAACATTGTATTTTATATAAACAAGGTCACAGACCCCAGGTTAATTAAGAATCTGTGGTCTAGACCATATATCCACTACATTATGCTGCCTCTCCCATTAATCAGAACCATCAAAAAGTTTGGTCAACAGAAGGTAGAAGATAGAATATTGGACTTGTAGTAGGGAACTCTAGTGTTTAAATCCTACCTCAGACACACACTGCATGACTCTAGTCACATACAGGTCACATAACCTCTCTTAGTCTCACGTTTTTCAACTATAAAGTGGGGATAATAAAATCACCTACCTCACAACGCTCTTATGAAGATTAAATGAGATAGCATATGTAACATTCTGTAAACCTTAAGTACTAAGTAAATGTTGGCTACTAACAATAACAGCAACGCATCCTTTAGAAGATGAGAAGACATGCGTTGACCACTCAGCATAGCCCTCTAAGTCAAGTTATATTCCTGGAAATAATAAATAGCTCTGTGGAGAGAGGGATTGCTCATTTTTGTCATTGTTTCCCCAGAATCTAGAACAATAATTGACACAATGTAAGCCCTTATGTCATTGAATCAATTTGAATTATGTGGACCTGACGTGAAAGTCACAGAGAGTTTTTTAAGCTATTTAATGTCACCTTAAAAGGGAAGTTCACATGAATGGCAAGTCAGGGCAAGAAATGTGTCAGTGATGAGGTTCCCAGAAGTAGCCAGTTGATCAGTTTCATCATGAATTATGTTCATTGCAAAAGAGTTCTCAGTGTGGTGACCAAGTGCAAAAGACAGCATCACCTCAGGCAATGCAAGAAGAAAAATATTAAACCAGGAAGTGTATGGGTTTTTTTTTTTTTTAAGGAATCTTAGAGCATCAGACCTAGAAAAGACCTTAGAGATTATCCAGTGCAAGCCCCTTATTTGACAAAGGAGGAAACTGAGGTTCGGATAAAGAAGACTGGCCTACGCAAGATCATAAAACAAGTAAGTTATCAACAAGAGATTTGAAACCAGATTTCTTGACTCCCTGACTAGTGCTGCTTCTTCCATACCATGAAATCAACCTGGCACAAATGAATCAGAAAAGGAAGTGATGATTTGAAAGCAATATGTCCCATGGTTTGGGGGCAGAGGAGACTACCCAAGACAGTGGCAGGTCCTGGGAAGAGTGACTACAATTGCATTGCAACTCAGTGGCAAAGTTCAGTGCCACCACTCTTGAAAGAAATTTGGAGGTATACTTAAGACTTTGCACACACAGTCTGACATGTAAAAAACAACACTAACTAGAAATGACAAAGAACCAAATCACAGAATTTTAGGGAAAAAAGGGAACTCAACAGCATCAAGTTCAACTGAAGCTCCTTAAAATGTTCTCTCTCTTTTCTCAGATTTTCTCAGAACAATTCACCACTCTATCCATTGCCTTTAGATCACATTCCTTTTATCATGATTATTTAGATATACATGATAGATGATTGCCAAAAAATAGTAAGAAACACTTCTCATAGGAATGAGTGGATTTGATCTAACACTAGATGATGAAATACCACTGAAAACTACCTGTAGGGCCAGCAGGGAGTGAAGGGAGGGGACTGCTGCAACCTTGACAGTGATTTAAATAACTCTTGTATGTAGAAGACTTTTTAAAATTTATTGATAATGAAATCATTCCTTTTAAGTACTCAGAAATTTAACTTCATTAGCTAGTTCTTTATAATACCTATAAAGACCTATGAATAAATAAATAATAAAGGTATTATGAAGCCATAATATCTTTGATGGCCTCAGATCATACGAAGTTTGCACCTGCTACCCTAGATTTCCCTAACTGAGAAGATTCAGTGACTCTCTATTAACTCTTGGATAAAACACAAACTTCTCTGGTGAGAATTAATGTCCCTCACAAGCTGGTTCCAGCTTATTTTTCCCACTTTATTCTCATATTCTACATTTCAGCCAAATTGACCCTGCCATGACATTCTATCTCCTGTGCCCATGTCCTCATCAGACTCAGAGGCCCTACTTCATTCCTGGAGTGCTCTCTCTCCTCACCTCTGCTCTTTGTAAGTCTTTGCTGCTTACATGGCTCTACTCAGGTATTATCTCTTACTTTTGCTCATCCTTCCAGCAATCAACACTTTCTCCTGAAATTACTCTTTATATATAGTTTGCATTCAATTATCTTTGTATGTTTTTATTCCATAAAATGAAGCTTCTTGAGGGAAGATTGTTTCTTTTTCTGTCTTTGTCAAGGCAGTGAATGGGAGTAGATAGAAAACCGAACCTAAAGCCAGCAAGACCCAACACAAACTGGTTATATGACCTTGAGTAAGTCACTTAATGAGCAATGTTCCAGGAAACTCTCTGAGACCATAAATTGCAGAGAAGGTGATGATCTGCATTGGAAGCTGGAGTTTCCACATCTGGGAGCTCCCTAGAAGAATGAAGTCACAGATCCCGTCCGTAACACCTAGCAGGAAGTCTTATCCCTAGTAGGTATTTAACAAATATTTATTGAATTGAATTGAATCACAGCTGATGTCTGCTCGGACTGAGGAATCTCGTGTGTGAGGAGGTCTGTGCAGTAATACTTCCATTCTCAAATATATCGGAAGTCTGGAATTCTCCCACCATTGAAGCAATAAAGACCATGATTGCTTATCAAGTCATTCTATCACCGTAATATCTCTGATTCCCAATGATGATTCATGAACTAGTTTGCCAAAATAGTATTTTAATTAAATTATATTCTTGTTTGGCAATATTATCTGTCTTATTATCTTGAGATCTTACAGATCTCTGAACTTGGATGTTTGAAACATTTGGCATGACAGTTTTATTGAACAGATGTTTTAAGTTTAACCTTTTGGGGAAACTTCCAAATTGCTACTAACCATAAAAGCTTAAAAAGTGATTGTGATTAAAAAAGAAAGAAAGAATCGATTGCAGTAGGAGGGAGATGAGACAAACTATCATTCAAACTAGTGTCATAAGGGTGGATGTTCTCTCTGACTTCCTTGATTTCATCTTATGCCATAAGGTCTAAAAATTCAAAGTCTAATATATGGATTTTTACATTAGTCATAGTGATTGACAATGAGATTATTGATCATATTTTAAAAGTACTTGAGTGTTCGGGGAAAGCATTTTAGCTAGAAAACATTTTCTAACTTTGACAAATTCTTTGCCCTAGTTTTGTAATAACAAAGGTTAGTTAGGTTAACTGTGGCTTTCTCCATCATTAGAAAGTGAAGAGAATGAAAAAGGAAATCAAGAATCATTGTTAAATCTCACTTTGAATGTCAAGTGTATGGGATGTCTCCCATGCCCTTACACTGATGCTTCCAAAGGCCTTTTTTTTATCTTCATTATTCTTGACATCTTTGAAGCCTTTGACACCATCGATCATCATCTCCTCATGGTTATTCTCTCCTTTTCAGGTTCTCATTACAGTGCTTTCTCCTAGTTCTCCTCCTACCTGACTGAATACTCCTCCTTTATCTCTTTACTGTATCTTCATGCAGGTAGTGTCAACTAATCTTAAGTGTCCCTGAGGATCTATTCTTGTTTCTCTTCTCTCTTTATTATTTCTATTGATGAGCTCATCAGTTCCCCTGGATTCAATTATTATCTCTGCACTGACAATTTTCAAATCTATTTATCAGTATCTTTTAATGAATTTTCATCCAGATCATTCCCACTAACCATGAGTATCCTCCAAGAGTCTCTCCTTGACTCTATTTTCTTCTCCCCGTATACTATCTTGATTGGTGGTCTTATCAGTTCTTAGGTTCAACTATCACTGCTGTACATCTGACTCCCAGATCCATATATTCAGCCCTATATTCTCCCTAGAGCTCTAGTCCCACTATTATAAATCACCTCTTGGAATCTAAAATCAGATGTTCCATTGACATCTAAATTCAATATGTCCAAAATAGAAACCATCATCTTTTCTCCCAAACCTCCCTTCTTCCCAACTTCCAATTACTCTCTAGTATGCCACTATACTTCTAGTAACCCAGGTTCATAATCTCAGTGCTATCCTCCATTTCTCACTTGCAGTCACTCCACTTAGACCATCTGTTGTGAGATTTTGTCATTTCTACCTTCACATTTCTTGTACATGTCTCTTTTTGTCTACTCAACTAACTATTGCCCTACTACAGGTTTCCGCCAGTTTTCACCTGAACTATTGAAATAGCCTTCTGGTTAGTCTTCCTGCCTCAAGTCTCTCTTCTCTACAATTGATTCTCCATTCAGCTGCCAAAATTCTTTACCTAAAAGGCAAGTCTCACTATATCACTTCTCCTCTCAATAAACTTCTGTGGCTCCCTATGACCTTCAGCATTAAATATAAAATTCCCTATTTGGCATTTAAAACTCTTCACAATCTAGCTCCTTCCTATCTTTCCACTCTACTACCCTCTGCATACTCTTCATTTGTTAGTCTATTATCTACAGGTTTCTTGTTTTTCCTCATATATTGTATAACATCTATGAATTCAATGCCCTTTCCTTGACTCTTTCCCATGCCTAGAATGATCTGTCTCCTCATTTCTGTCTCCTAATTTCTCTAGATTCCTTTACAACAACCCAAATCTCACTTTCTACAGGAGGCTCTTCTGCTGTTCCTGAGAGTCCTTTCCTTTTGAACAGTATGTATCTTCTAGATACATCATCATTTGTATGTTTTTCTCTATTAGAATGTGATCTTTTGAGGATGTGGATTATGTTTTTGCCTTTCTTTGTTTCTCCAGTTTACGGTAAGGAATTAATAAATATTTGTTGGCCAACCAACTTCTTTATCTCATTGTATTATTAAAATTTTCTTTTTCTTTTAATCATTTTTTCTGTTCATTGCAGAAAATACTGATATCTATTACAGAAGAAAGAAAAACTAAGATTCTAAAAATCACAATAAACTGCAGTTAATATACTCAGCTGAAAACATAGTACAGCACAGAGTTCTAGAGGAAAAAAACAACTTGTAACAAATTTCAACTAAAACCTCTCAGATAAAGTCCAAGGCCAAAGTGGTACACACTGTACGTGCCAGGTGTGTTCAATCCATATTTGCTCTCTGCATGCCTGCAGCTGAGAGAGATCCATTGAATTTGTGTTTTTAGCAAGTAGTGTGGCAGGGGTCATGTCTCCCTTCCCGTGGAATCAGAGAAACTGACTGGTTTGATTCAATTCAGCCTCCCTTTTGAAAAAGCTTTTATGAAAAAGTCCTGGGACAATCTGAATAATCCAGTCCAACTACCCCATGGGGAGACAGGGCACCAAGGGACAATCAGGGAGAGAACAAGAAGAAAAAATAAGAATGTTGATACATTGAACCTATGGGAAATAATGGGTTAGATTCCCTCAACTCCCCAAAAAACTGTAATCTTCTGCTAGAGTGCTAAAAATATACTTTTGCACATACAATTCTTTATAACAAAGCCTTAACACATTAGCATCAACAAAACATTAAATCACCCACAAACTTTGCTGCTTTTCCATTTTTTCAATTCGTTCATCATGCACTTGAGATGTTACTTTAGCACTTTCTAGACTGGATTCACAAATATTTTGCTTCTTTTTATGGCTATAACTAATCATAGATTTGTTAACACCAAACTCGAGGCAAACAGCACCTGCAGACATACCAGCATGAAGTTTATCTAACACTTCTGTCTTCTTACTAAGCAAGCCTCTTTGCTGACTTTGCACACTTGGATTTAGAGCTCAAAATTATGCTTTGGGGGTATAATTGCAACACAAAACTTGAGTTTTAAAGGCAAACAATGCACGGGGAGCTCTTTACACCAGTAGGATGAACAAGATCAGTGAAACACCTAGTAAGAAATCAGCTACTCCACAAACTTGTGAATATCACACCTCTCAATGTTTATTGCACATAGCCACAAAAGTGTGCAGCTGCCAACACAAAAGTAAAAATGAGGTTACTAATAAAATCACACAAATGCTTGAAGTCACAAAAGTTAAACACGTTTGTTGAGGATTAACCATATATACACATACGCATGTGTACATATACTTTTATATAATATAATTATATATACACGTGTACATGTATGTATGCATGTAAAGATAAATGCATATATACATATGCATACTCATGGCAATGTTGCCCTCCCAATTGCCTATCATAATCTGAGTAATAAACATAAAAGAGCCTATTACTTTAATCATTGACTACCTATCTATTTTATTTGCGAAGTCCCTCTAAGTCCTAACAATGGACCCCAATAAGATTTCAAAGATGAACTTTGATTACTACATAATTTCATCATTTCTGCTCTATTAAGTTAAGTGCTTGTTTTCTGTTTATTGAATAGTTTCATCTTCTGTTAGATTCACTAGCAACAGATCTTTCATAGTTGGATAATGGTTGGTATGTGATTAAATATTCTTGGGTTCAACTATGATAGACATGATTGTCCATGCCATCTTTACAGGATATAATCTGAAAGAGTCTAGGAAACCCTGAGTGACTCTCCCACCAGGTCCCTGATGAAAAACTATTTTTCAACCCCCTTTTCCATGATTAAGGACAATAATTTTTGAATTTTTTCCCCCAAGTGGTTTGGTCTTCTACTGTCATCAGTGTAGGAAAGCCCAGTTGCATAAACTCCCTCTACCTATGAAATTTCTTAGTTGCTTAGACGTCTGGAGATTAAGCCAATAAATGTCAGAGGGAAGGCTTAGATCCAGCTATTCCTGTTTTTAAAGCTTGGCATTACACAATGGAAAGAGCACTGGTTCTCGGTTCAAAATCCTGCCTTTGACACTTTTTACCTGGCTGACACTGATCAAGTCCTTTAACTCTCCAGGTCTTGGTTCCATCAATTGTAGAATGATGAAGGTATATTAACTGACCCTTGTCACTTCTTCTACATTATGATCCTACAACTGAAAGACCTACTAAGGGGTAAATGACTGATTTTAGATACTTTCCTAAAAATCTGTTTTGATAAGAATGGAAGAGGAAAGAGCAGGAGGATGCTCGATGCTTGTGAAAAGGTGAAGTGATACAGCAGAGGGAACCAAAGAAGAAAAAGCCACAGGAAAAAAATAAGCTGGGAACAATGAAAACGATGATGGCTATAATACCAAGGAGAATCCCTCACATTTCAATGGAACTTTCCAGTTGCTGGTGCCTGTTCACATACCTTATTTCATTTGATCCTCATTATAACATTACAAAATGTTATAATATAAATAAAAATATAAAAAGAAGGGAAGATGTTTCTTAGCGGTGCCGTTTTTACAAGTTGTAGCTTCCTCTCTGGGGAGACTGAAACTCGGGTAGTTGCCACTTTCCCGAAGCCGCATGGCTAATGATAGAGCATCAGATAGAGAAAGACTAAATTTTTCTGGTTCTATATTCATGGAGATTTCCTACTGTTCCACTCTGACCTGCTTCCCTGTTTTCCTTAGGGTCTGTCCAGATTCAATAAAGATATCCCAACCCCAGAGAAGCAGGAAGGAAATCAGAGTCATATCCATTAATCTTGCAAGCTTATATGCATGTGGAGGCAGTTGATTTACACCAGTGCCACCATGTGGTATGCTCCTCAAATATCATTTCTCTTTTTTTCTCTTGCTTAGTCTGGGTTATGCCCCCTCCCCCAAAATGTAAATGAGTCTGTTGCAAGCAGGCAGTATCAACAGACCAGGAAACCAAAATAAAGAGGAACATATAAGGAAATAACTGAGCTATGCAACAAACCCTGGGATCTAGTAAATAACCCCTCCAGGAGATCATGAGAGTAAATTACAATCACCTTGTAAATAGTTTTCCAAAATCATTAGACCTCTAAAAACTCTGTTGAGCTCCCCTTAACATGCATTAGCCACATATGCACTTATTAAAATCACACCCTGCACCTCCAAATCATTTTCATCTACTTCTAAAGCTCTTCCTGTTGCTAGAGAGCTAAAGAAAGGCTTCTGATGTGGTGTTGTATAGTAGGAGAGAGGCTAGATTTGAAAGAAGTAGAAAGGGTGTGTATCCCAATATCATCATATACAGGTCTTTTACTCAACAAGGATTGCAAGAGCCCTGGGGAGCCTTGGTAGATGAAGCATGAGGATTTCTGCAAGGCTATCATGTGCATGAAAATGGGGATCCAAGTAAATCAGTTTAAAGTTAGGCTATAGTACCAGGCTCACTGCCCTTGACTTGTAGATCATCTTTCATGAAATTACCTAATAGTGGTGTTCTCTAGATAATTCAGTAACAAGTAGCGTTCAAGCCCATACCAGATTTGTTTAGTGGTTACTCTATTTTTCAAGTATCAAATACCCCTTTTTTATTATTGAAGGTTTTTTTGGACACCTCATACCTAATACGATGGTATCTGTTGTTTGAGGAAATGTATAATGACAAAGGGCTACGATGAAGTAAATAAGAATTTTAAATAAACTGTAACTTAATCACTGCAATCTCTACATACATTTGAAAAACAGTAACATTCATACGGATGCAGAGCCATAAGTAGAGTTTGGGGTTTTTTGCCCACTGTAAAACTACAAGCTACACCTACACAAACATCATGAATACATTCTGAATTGAGTGGTATGGGGCAGTAACATACTGTCCTATCAGGGAGATAGGAACGCTTGTACACCAGTGTGAAACCATTAAACCATTGCTGGTGACTGAGACAGTGTTTTCATAAGCTCATCATAGCCCGTTCCGGTCACTTTCTAATTTACCTAATTATACTTGCTAACTGGGAACTAATATCAGTTGTTTGTACCCTATTGAAGGACCCTTCTAAATTTGGCACCTTGTAAATTTATCTCCCTGGGAAAAAGCACCAGTTGTCCTACCCTAGTTACAACTTTGTGAACATGTGCAAGACATTATTTATTCAGTCTGCAGTAGGTATGTTTACATATTTATGATGAGTCCTTTAATGTCTACAAAGTATCTCTTTATAACAAAGGTCTGAAAATGGAACCAAAGATTTATAAATAAGTGAAAGTGTAAATCATTGATTTTATATTTCAAAAACTTAAAAAGAATGACTTTTAAAACTACACTTCTTTAGAAAGATGCCATATCACCAATTTCATTAATATTTCAGAATAGAGTTAAATGAATGAGATATTATGGAAATTAAAGATAGGGATAGGAAAATAATAATTCAGATTTTTTTTAAAGTGTGCAAAAATGATTTTAAAACACATTGCAATAACCAACATGTTTTAAATCAAGTGAATGGAAGAAAATTGCTATGTAATTCTAGACACCCTATCTTAGTGTTATTAAAATTTGTCACAAATAATAGCAGTTCAGTCATAACCTTAGAGATTTGTTGGTCCCTCCCTGGAAACATTCACATTATTTCTGGCTCATCTGGAGCTTCCATAATTACAAGAAATTAACGAGAGAGAGAGGGGGGGGGGGCATACTCTGAAATATTTGCATAAAGAAATAAGAATACAGCCTTGAGGATCAACCAAATATCAGATAACCTAAGCACAAGTAATGAATATTACAGTCAGTGACAAATAAATGATCCAAGGCAGACTCAATTCGTATAAGGTTAATGGCACCGTTCATAATGCCATACATATCACACTTCATTAGATTATACAAATCTGACCTCAGATACTTACTAGCTATGTGACCCTCAGAAGGCAATTTAACTTTCATCCACTTCAATTTCCTCATCAGTAAAATGAGGATATTACTAATAGCACCTACCTCCCAGGGTTGTTGTGATCATAAATGAGATACTTGTAAAGTGCTTTGTAAACCTTTAAGCATTCTATAAATGTGAGCTATCATCATCATTACTGTACTCTCATTCTACATGTGACTCTCCCACAATCTCTACTGAAAACTATCCACCATATATGGTATCTCATTTTCTTTGTGTTAAAGAACATAAAAATACCATACACACCATACACGACCATTAAATAGATAATTCAGGGTCCTTGCTGGGAGTTTGGTAGGCCAAAGTAAGTTAGGCAATTGAACGTTGCCTATATAAAAGAAAAAATGTTAAAGAGAATATATTTTATCTACTGCAGAAGTACTTGGTTCACAGCTTTCTGCCTCATATGGCACTTTCATATGTAACCTTCCAGACTCTTCCAGATGCTTGATGTTTGTATAAAGATATTGTATATTATGGGAGACTCTAAGACCAGAGAGTCATCTATTGTCTCTTTTGGTGAATGGGGATTGCAAATGTGGCTCTTGGGGAATATAACTCCAAGTATCACTAAGCCAGTGCCTTACTATCATATCTGTTCTTTGTATTAAAGCCATCCTTTCATCCTCAGATGACATTTATGATCTCCCTGTGCTATCTTTATTTTATGGATGAGGTTGTTATTTTTTTAGAGTGTGGGCTATGATCGGGTTCTTTTTAGTGCCTTTCTCTGCCATTATATATCTGAGTAAATTTTAGCAAGTAATTTCACTTTTCAGGCTCTCGGTTCATTCAAATATCAAGTGGCTAGGTTAAATAATTTCAGATTCTTTCAATTCTCTGCTCAAAATTCTTCAATAGGTACCGATTTCTTGTTTAAAAAATTCAGACTATTTAAGAACAATATTCAGAGTCCTCCACAATCTGTTGCCACAACCTTATCTCATTCCTCCGTGTAAGCTACATTCAAGTCTACTTGAACATATTCTGTACTTTTCTCATGTCTCCATATGTTGAAATTCTACCTATCCTTTAAGTCCCAAAACAAATGTCATCTCATAAACCCTTTGCAAATAGAGATTGGTTCATTTGTTGTCAGTGCCTGGCATACAGTCACTTAAGTAGTCACTTAAGAAATACTAATTGACTGATTGATTCATAAAACCTCCCTGGACACCCCTGGTCAGTAAATATTCTTCCCCCTTAAACCTAACGAGGGTCATGGGTTGCATATCCCTTATTCCCTTAGGATAAAACTTTTTTCCATTACCATTATTAATATATACCTTATCTCCCTACTTGACTAGAGCTTTTTGCAGTATGACCCAGTACCTTGTGAAGTGTAGAAGTACATAGTTAACAGTTAATAAAAGTTTGTTGACATTAACATTCTTAAAGTTCTAGGATTTAGAACTGGAAGGGACTTCCATCCTTTTCCATCACACCATGCTATCCCCCTTAATCTAATGTTTGACAACTTAAAAAAAATTTTTAAAGATTGCTTTAAAAAAAATACATTAAATTCCTGATATACTTCCCTTAACATTGTGTCCTCCCTCATAAACAAAAAATGCCACTAAAGCAAAACTGACTGACAAAACAATCAAGTCTGACAGTGTAAATTGTATTCCACACCCATAGTGCCCCACCTTTCTACTGATAGGAAAGATATAACTTTCATTCTCTGCTGCTAAGCTCACTCACTGAAATTAATATGTGTTCAGTTACACTTTAGTGTTGTTTTCATTTACATTATTGTAGCCATCATGTACATTGTTCTCTTGGTTCAACCCTCTTTACTCTCCATCATTTGCTATAAATGTTCCCATGTTTCTCTGAATGCATATTTGTCACTATTATATAGAACAATGATATTCCATTACAGTCGTGTACCATAATTTGTTCAGTCATTCCCCATCGATGACCCTGCATGACTACAAAGTTAGTGTTGTACATTTTACAAAGCACTTTCACACATGACTCGCAACAACCCTGAGACATGGGTAGTGCTATTATTAGCATTCACATTTTACACATAAGGAAAGTGAGACATAGACTAAGTGACTATTCCAAGGTCACACAGCTCATATGCGATAGAGTCAGAATTAGAACCCAATCTTCTGCTGACAAACCTGGCCATCTTCTGCTACCTCAGGTTCTTTTTCCATTCCAGGGCAAACATTTCATAATGTCATATATCCAGAGGTGAAAAGACCAACTGTCATATTTCACAGAGAAGGAAAGTGAGTCCCTAGGGAGAATAACTTGCCCAAAGTCAAACATGAATAATAACAAATGATTGAAGAACCTGACAAGGAAATTGTAAAAAGAAATGTGTTATTGGGAGTAAAAAATGCTCTGAGAATAATATTTTGAATTGTGGAATGATTACAAAGGGTCAGATATTTCAATGCTAAAGCAGGAATGTAGGGTCACATAATTTTCCCGGTCTTAAAAATTCTTGTTAAATGAATAAATGAACAAATGAATGGATGATGATTAATATGCATAAATAGTTTATGCATCTCTATATGGGGATTTCCTATCAAAGGTAAGGTGTCCTGAGGACACTAGAGGGCAGAGTTGGGCAGAGAAGTGCCAAGCCTCCAAACCAGGGCAAAGACAAGATACAGTGTTCTTGATGTGGGGATGCCAAGGTTCAGAGAGTTATGCAAACAGCCTCTTTGCAGGCTGTAATAAAAGTTGGAGAGACAAAATAGGCCTCCTAGGGGTAGAAGCCAGAAACCACTGGCAGAGTTGGTAAGCCAGATGATGGCAAAACAAGGAGATCCCCAGACCAAAAAGGGTGAACCTGGGACCAAGAGCATCACCTCACTCCTTTGGATTCCCAAAGTATGGTAGCAGTCCATTCCATGCCTGGTGGGTGGAAGAGGGAGAATAGAGAACTAAATGGACAAAAAGAGCAGTGATGGCATGGAGGGACTAAAAGGGATTGCCTAAGACTGTGAGCTTATGTCAGGCTAAATTATAAATTTGAGGCAGTATCATGGGGTGGGTAGAGCACCAAATTGAGAGTCAGGAACACAGACTCAAATTCTGCCTCTAACGCTTACTAGCCATATGACCGTGGGCAATCTCTTAAACTCTCTGATCAGTGTTTTCATCATTTTTTAAATGGAAATAGTAACTGCAGCACCTATTTCACAGACTTACCATGAAGCTCAAATGAGCTATTAGGGATAAAGTGCTTTGCAAATAGAAAAATACTAGATAAATGCCATTTATTACTAATTTACCTAAACTGATTATCCTACTCTGCAATTCTCATCCACTGCTTAGTTGTAAATTTAACTGTGTGCTTTAATTGATTTTAATGAATTCATATTATAGAGCACCTAGGATCTTATATTGAGAGTGGCAAGAGATCTTACAGGTCATTGGGTGCAAGCCCCTTATTTCACAGATGAGTAAACTAAAGGCCAGAGAGGATGAGTGACTTGCTGAAGGTCATAGAGCTTTAAATAAGTATCTGAGGCAAGATTTGGACTTGTTGCTCAGTCATTTCAGTCAAGTTGAACCCTATTGGGGTTTTTCTTGGAAGAGATACTAGAGTGGTTTACCATTTCCTTCTCCAGCTCATTCTCCAGATGAGGAAATTGAGGCAAATAGGATGAAGTGAGATACCAAGGGTTATATAGAGAGTGAGTGTCTGAGGCCGGATTTGAACTCAGAAAGATAAGTCTTCCTGACTCCAGGCCCTGGATGCTCTGTGCACTATAGCACCACCTAGCTTCCCAGGAATTGAACTGAGGTCATCTGGACTTCAAATCCAATTCCCTAATCTCTTTGAGACTCTGACTGTTTAGGATTTGCAAAGCATTTTACATACATTTCCTCACTTGATTCTCAAAACAACCATCTGAATAGACACTGTTATTATCCCCCTCTTACAGGTAAGTAAACAGAGACTCAGAGAGATTAGGTAATTTATCTGTCTTCCTGACTCCCAAGTCTCAATCCATTCAGCAACCCTATATAATAAAACAAAAAACTGTTATCAAAGGAGAAAAGAGGAATACAATAGAGAATACTGGTTGGTTGAGTTTCCTCCTTTATGCTTAACAGGGACCAAATTGCATCACTATGTACAGTGTGTCCTACTGTGACTGATAAGACCATTATGAATGGAAGGCTCTACCACAGATCAGGAACAAATAGTCCACAAGAACATGTGGATTGGAGATCTCTAAATTTGTGCTTCTCATGTTTCTTTTGAGCAGTTTAAGTCAATACAATAAATATTAATTAATCACCTACCGCATTAGAATTACAAAACAAAGTGTTTTGCAGAGAAAGTGATTACTAAGGGAAATAGGGAATAGATGAAGGGCACTTGAGGAAAAAGGAAGGGGAAGGAGGAAGGAAGATAAGATGAAGAGACTCCTGATACCTTTAAGAGATAGTGTCCACCAATATAAGGACTGAAGAGAAAAACTGTCAAGGAATTACTGGAAAGCGTAATACAGTCAGAAGAGACATGTGGTGCTAATTACACGTATCTGAGTCCGAATTAGCAATCCTACTTCCTGTGAGTAACAAAGTATGTTTTGGGTTGGTTTGGGAATTAGGTTGATAAGGAAATGGTTCATTGAGTCTAACACAAAAAACTAACCCAACAACTTTTATAATCTTGGTTCTTATCCAGCCTACTTCTCTCTGTTTACAAGGGCACTACAGAAATCTTTTTGACTCATTGTTCCAGAAATATGCTCTCTATCTTAAAACAGGCAGTAGAGTTAACCAACTCTGTCTAGGGAGCTAACTTACTGACCTTGCTTAGATCACCTGTTTTGAAGAATTTAGGACTGTCCATAGTAACCCTTGCAAAGAGGAAACTATGGGGAAATCTCACGTAAGAGAAAACAAACACAGATGATTAGCAATTTATTTCATGGTAATCATCCTTGGAAATGAAGAACTCTCTTTAATGAGCTTGGAGTCATTGTATCATCAAGGGGTCAATTCACAGTGAATCTAGAAAGGTTTCAGGTTAGACCAAGCCTTGAAAACTTTGCGGGCCATGGTGACCAATATAGAGTCAGTTCATCCATAAAAAACAAAGAATAGAAAACATTGTATCTATATGAGATCAAATGTCTAGTGTCAACATGTATCTGAGAGTGTTCAATGGAAGAAACAAAGAAATTCCCATCTGTTCTGTTGGAATGCAAGTAAAAAAGCCCAGTCCCAGGGCAATAACAGAACTGAATTTTCCAACATTATTGTTCCTAGTCTACATAAATGTGCCATGTGGGGTAGCCAGAAAATATTCTCAATCAAGGTGTGTATCTTTGAAAAACTTTCCTTCCTATTGCTGCCTGGTTTTGATCTAGTAATCTTCACACCAGCTAGATTCACTTCTTCTCTCACCTCTGTGACTTGGTACAACTCTAATTCATGCCTTCAGTATACTTGCTTCCCAATTCTGCCTACTAGATTCTTAATTTAAGCCCAAATGCTGCTTCCAACTGATGATGTCTCCTCTCCTAAATTGTCTCACATTTTATTTGGTATGTATTTTTAAATATATACTTATAATGTGTATATATATGTATATATGTGCATATATATGCATACATAATTTATGTATGTATATTAAATTCCTATTGCTACTTCAGATGAGGGCCAAACCGTTGAATTACAGGGGATAAGGAAAGACAAGAGTTTTAAGTATCTATCCTTGCTTTTATATTTGAGTCTTTTTTAATGAGGAAAAAAACCAAATATTCCATTCATCTTAAACATTATTCTCTCCACACATTCTATGATCCAGCCATCCAGGCCTATTTGCTATTCCAAACATACTATACTCTATCTCCTATCTCTGTGACTTTACATAGACCGACATCACTCTTTCTCTACAACCTTGCTAGAATATGCTTCCTCCTCAGATTTTTGGAATCTTAAGGTTTTTTTTTTTTTTTTAAGATCTAGAAGTAGCTTCCTTCTCTGTGAAGTCTTCTGATTCTCCACCCCCCAACTACTAGCACCCTCCCTTCCAAAATGCCTTGCTTTTCTATTTGTATATACTTATTATATTGTGCATGTATTTTGTATGTACTTATTTCCATACATACTATCTCCTCTGTTACAGGGTAAATTCCTGGAAGGCAGGGACTATTTCAGGGATGTCCTTATATCCTTGGTATTTGAAACATACTAAACATTTAACAAATGCTTATGGATTGATTGTTTGATTGACTTCAACTATGACCAGTAAGAATCCAAGAAGCTTGATGAGCTCACTTATCTTCTTTCTTCACTCGCCAATGCCCCATCCCCATTAGAGTTCATTATACAAAGCAGAGGGTAAAAATATTTGCTCAGAGTTATCTAAGAAAGGCAAAATAAACCAGGATATGGGCAAGGCCCAGGAGCAGAAGGGTTGCTAGGGAATGGAAATCACCAGTCAGGATACTAGCAAATCTCTATGTGGTCTGGCCTTGGATCACAAAGGATTACTGTGAAGGTATGGTATAGTTCTGCTTATCCAGACCCTGAGGGTTAAGAAAGGGAAAGACTCATGAAAGAATTCAGAAGCTAAATTCTATTCCCATGAGTTACCGTGAGCCTGCTTGGCAAATATCCTCATGGTCATGGGAACTGTACACATAACAAACACACAGACACACAAACACATATGCACACACACACACACACACACATGCACGCACAATCTTGAATGGTACAACCTAAAGCCTTGCATGTGAGAAAGCCAGTATCAGTTTTCACCAGTGCTCATGGGCTTGGATCTCTGGCCACTTGCCTCTATCCTCCCACCTTCTGGCTCTCAGCTCTCGTCTAGCATTTTAGCACTGGCCGATCAGCTATGTTCCCTTAGTAGGGTTTGACCAAGGGAGGCAGGAGTCAGCTGTAGCCCTGCTCTTTCCCCTGGAAGGCAGGCAAGGCCAGGCCATATCAGGCCTCAGCCTTTGTGTACAAGACACCCTGCACTCAGTACGCCAGCAGGCCAAGGGAGTCACCTCTCCATTTGACAGCCTGGGTGTGCCAAAGATAGTTACTGAAGTGGGCCCGTAGCCAAGGAACAGTGGCTAAGACTCCTCAGCAAGGCTCCTGGGTTATTTTCTGGGCACAAGCTGCTTAGGGCTTCAGCTTTATGGTGTGCCCCCTCACCTCCTTCAGAGACTCCAGCTCTTTTGAATATCTTCTAATTGTTTGATTGCATTTTCAGTTCTCCATCACCTACTTTTATCTCCCTCTCCTTAGTTCTTTCTAGAAACGTCATATTCCTGCTTGACACTTAGAATCATAGATTGAAAGACAGAAGAGAGCTGAGAGTTCCTCTAATCCAGGGATTCTCCTGGGGGAGTCTGGCGAAGCCAGTGGACTCTGTCTTAGAATAATGTCTTTAAATACATAAAATAAAATGCATAGGCTTGTAAAGGTAAAGCAGTTACACTGAAATATAGTCATCAAAATATTATTGAAAACAAATCCACAAACCCCAAATTAAACTCCTGAGCTACACTGACCCTGAAATACTGCAGATGAAGAAATTCAGGACCAACGATGTCTTGTCTTGCCTACTGTCCCCAAGGAAGTCAATAGTAGAGGGTGGAAGACCAGCCTAACTTTTAAAGGATGTGGAGAATTGGTCATTCCTGGAGGGTCATATGAAAGATGCTGAAAATTCTCCGCCTTCATCCAGTGAGATGCTCAGAAGTTTAGGGAGTCAGTTTCCAGTCACGTGTGACTGAGGGCCATGAGTGATTGTATGATGATGTGACTTCTACATGGCTCAGGTATTGGAAGGACTAATGACTAGAAGTAGGCTGAAAGGAAACTCAGTGTGCATGTGAAAGATTCCAGCCAATGATGCCTTGCTCTTTTCTCGGACAAAAATCTAGTGAGGAGAACTACCTCAAGCTGCCAAATGGGGGAGTTATGTGTCTGGGGACACAGGTGCCTTCCCTCCATTCCTTTGCATTTATTCTTTCCTGATCTTAGGTGAGTGGATATTCAGAGACATAATGAATCAGGTTACAGTCTTTAAAATGGGACTTTAAAAGGTCAGAATAAGCTTCAGAGAGGTTTAGAAAACGGAGACAGGAGCTCTCTGGTAGTAGCAGTAGCCAAATTTGCTAAGGAACTAGGGCATCCCCGAGTACCTGTCCCAGCACTGCAGCCAAGACACCACATTCTGCAAGGAACTAGACCAGGAAAGCAAGGCACTGACATCAGTCAGCAGTGGTACACCCAGAACTAAACTTGTCAGGGAGTATGTAAGATGTGGGGAGATAGTGGGGATGGGGGAGGAGAAAAGGACTTTTCAGGTCAGGAGTTATAAGACACCCCTTGTCCTTGCCTATTTGCTACATTTGTATTTTTATACTTTTTTCTCTAAATTTGTGCCCATTCTCCTTAAGGACTGAGTATATGAAGGAAGAGTGTGCCTCCCACTTGGGAAGAATGTTTTTGTACTTTTCTCTTTCCTCTACCTTCTTAGTGAATATCCTCTTGTAAAAGCTCAGCTGGTTAATCAGTTTCAGGGAAGTACATTGCATAAAGACTCATGAGTGAAAGTAACAGTCCTCAGAGAAGTAGATAGTCACTCTGTCAATTTATTGTCACCAACCAGTACCAGTGAGGACTGAGAGAGAGAGCCAATTATAGGAGTCCAGTTCAAATTTGGATTGCTGAATTTAATTTAATAACAATTTTGTCTTACTTTCCCTTTCTCTGTCTCCTCCTAAGAAACATGTCTCTAGTCACTAAAGGCATTAAAGAACCACTGTTTCATAATTTTTTTTTAAGATGTAGAGGATACAAGACAATTCTGAAGGACATACAGTGAAAAATGTTGTCCATTTCCAGAGAAAAAACTGTTGAAATCTGAATGCAGACTAAAGCATACTTTTTACTTTATTTTTTATTCTCAGTTTAATTTTTTGTGTTTTCTTCTTCAACATGACTAGTATAGAACTGTTTTACGTGACTGCACACATAATATATTCCAAATTGCTTGCCTTCTCAAGGAGGGAGGTGGGGGGGAAGGGAGAGAATTTGGAATTCAAAATTTTTTTAAATGAATGTTAAAAATTTTTGTCAACATTTAATGAAGGAAAAACATTTTAAGATATAGAGGGTACTTTGGATATAATCTAGTCTACCCTCCCCCTTACCCCCTTGACCCTCTCATTTTACAGATGAGGAAAGCAAAGCTCAGAGAGATGGTATCTACACCCCAAGATCACACAGGCAGATGATTTAAAAGCAGGACCTGGACCCCAGTCTCCTTTCCTTCAGTCCTAGGCTCTCCTGTCAAAATTTGCCCCATTTAGAAATGCCTGATTAATAGGGTATTTTGGAGAAGTCAGAGACCATCCTTCTAGGTCTCCTTTCTTTTACTCTGAACTTCATCAGGCTCTCATTGCTGCTGAAGCATGCCTCTGCAGAAGATAATCGTTCTGCAGGTTTGAGAACAATGCCTCTGGGAGATTCTCAGCCTCCATTAGCCCAGTTCAGGCCCAACATACTGAATTCATGAAGGAAATTTTTGGCACAACCTACATTTTTCTTGGCTTTGGGAGAAAACAGTATAAACTTTAATTTGGCTCCTCAAGTAAAGAAAGTCAATGCCAGTGCCAGTCTTCATTTAATATCATAATTTATATCTGACACACTCTCTGTATGAGGAAAGTACATAGAAACAATAATAAACCTAAATCATGCCCAAAATTTCATCTGTTTAATTAGCTCTTGCATTCAAATAAAACATCATACAGAGGTCCTGCCTTCTGAATTTTATCCTTCTGGTATCTGTTAAAATGTTACAGTAGAGCCACACATTACTAAATTTAAACATCCTTGTACCCTTCCATACTCCAAAATGCTGGGGGGGTTTTGTGTCCAACTGCGTCAAAAATCAATGGAGGAGAGAAAGATTGGTGATCTGAAATTGACCTCTCTGTGTACATTATGGGAAAGGTAAAAAACTTATTCCAGAATTGTTATTTTGGTATGGACATATATTTAAGATAGAGTAATTTCCCAGAAAAATAAATAATTTAATACAGAGACTCCCTACTCATAAGATTGACATAACTTCTCTTGTTTGTTGCTCCTACCTAAGTGACCTTAGAACTTTCCTACCTGACCCTTCTTCCTCTATACAGTCACATAAGCTTACAAGCTTCCTGATTTATTCAAAATATGAATAGGTTTATTTATAAGTTATGGTAGACAAATGAGACTTGATGGAGTTAAATTTATTCTTCTCATCCCCTGCAATCCCCTTTTCCTTTTGCCTTCAACATTTCCCAACATCAGAGTCTTTTCCAATGAGTCACATCTCTTATGGGGCCAAAGTATCTAAGCTTCAGTTTTGATATTTGCAGTTGCACATGATGCTAGCCAATCACCCTTAGTCTTAGTTACTTCTAGTTCTTCAAAGGAAGAACTTTAGGCAGGGTATCTAGAATTCTACCTCTGCATGATAACTCTCAGTTTCCTGTGTGGCACAACAAGTGTACATCTGGGATCTCTCCTCAACTCCTAGCAAACGGAAGACATTTATCTTGGGCTACTTTAGCCAGGGTATCTAGGTGACCTGAGTTCAAATCTGGCCTCAAACACTCACTAGCAAGTGACTTCTGTTTGCCTTAATTTACTAGAGAAGGAAATGATAAACCACTCCAGTGTCTTTGCAAGAAAACCCCAAATAGAGGTCACAAAGAATAGGACATGACTAAACAACTTCCCCATCCTTCCTTTGCATTACAATTTTTGTTTCTCTACATGTAATTCTCTTCATACTCCTGTAGATGGTACACATTCCTTTCCTCAGGGGACTGGCTTTTTGAAGTGTCCCATAAAATAAAGTACACTCAGGAGTCTCTGTCTCAACTGAGGGTTTTGTGGCTTAGAATTTACCTTGAGAGTACCTTCATTTTTGGAGTGTCTCCTTTTCCTCAAGTCTTTTTTTAAAAAGTTATTATTTCCAAAGCTCCAGGTTTTCCATGGGAGAATACCATTTAGGAGCTTATAATCATCTTCTCTTGTACTCTAAAAAGAGAAATATCTTGGCAATTCCATGTCACCTCACCAGTACTTACATGGTTTTCCTCTTTTCTTTCCCATTGTTACAGTGATATGAATTTCAAAAGAATAAGGAGCAGCAATCCACTCTCTTCCCAATTGTGGTTCAGTCCCCTCCAGTTCTGCATGGGTAACCTAGTGGGTTGTTAAAAATTACTAAAGGATTGCTTCTCACAGAATTCATAAAAGAGGGAGGAAGATCTGTGCCTTTACTCTGGCAATACCATAAGCCAAGAGAAGATAGATTTGTCATCTTTAAGGAGCAGAGATTGTCTCATGGACTGTGGCATGTGAGGGTTTGTGGCTAGGAATTAAAGAACTTTTGCAAAGGAATTAGATAAACCAGTTAATGCTAAAAACAATGGACCCCTTAAGGGAAGGTCATATGATTTAGCTAGAGACAAACAACAGGAGAGAGAGAGAGAGAGAGAGAGAGAGAGAGAGAGAGAGGAGAGAGAGAGAGAGAGAGAGAGAGAGACAGAGAGAGAGAGAGAGACAGAGAGAGAGAGAGAGAGAGAGAGAGAGAGAGAGAGAAGAGAGAGAGAGAGAGAGAGAGAAGAGAGAGGAGAGAGAGAGAAGAGAGAGAGAGAGAGAAGAGAGAGAGAGAGAGAAGAGAGAGAGATGAGAGAGAGAGAAGAGAGAGAGAGAGAAGAGAGAGAGAGAGAGAAGAGAGAGAGAGAGAGAGAAGAGAGAGAGAGAGAGAGAAGAGAGATAGAGAGAGAGAGAGAAGAAAGAGAGAGAGAGAGAGAGAGAGAGAGAGAGAGAACAGGGAAGACTGCTAGGGAAGCAGCCACTACCCCAAAACTAGATGCCTAGATAGCAACAGATCCTTCCAAATCAGGGCAACATAGGACTCCTCACAATGAGTCTGGAAGTGATTTCTCCAAAGTGTGACCAGGTGCATGGTGGCACATGCTTGTAATCCTTGATATTAGGAAGAGGGAGAAGCTGGTGGATTGCTTGAGTATGAGAGTTCTGAACTGTGGTCAAGCTAAAGCTAATCTGATATTCATACTAAATCGAGCACCACTATGGTGAATTCTCAGCAGCAAGGAGCTACAAGATGGGGCAAGTTGGCCCATGTCAGACACAGAGCAAGTCAAAGCTTCCATGCTAATCAGCAGTGGGATAAGAGCTGGGAGGTGTCCACTACCTTTTCAGACTGTGCAAGATGGAGAGACCCAGTCTCCAACAGTGTCTTCCCTCCTCTCTCTCCCAGCCAAAGCACCAAAGTATAACTAGGGAAAGTAGATAAGACACCAGGGATACTGAAGGTGATGATTTCCTTATTTGACTTAATTATTATTTCATCCTTCAAAGGCTAAGAGAATCAATAACAGGAAAACCCTTTACTAACAAGGAAAGACTAGCTCCTTGAATGGGAATTATAGCAACCATGGGAAGGTGGTGCACTCTCTCTGTCTCTCTGTCTCTGTCTCTGTCTCTGTCTCTGTCTCTCTCTCTGTCTCTTTGTCTCTCTCTCTGTCTCTCTCTCTCTTGGATTTTGTGATAGAGAAGAAAAGGAAACCTGAGCTTATTCTGAAATGCACTCTAAACTGTGCTTGGGAAGAGTCAAAAGAAGAATTAGAAGGATACTATTCCATGGACTAAAATTCTAAAGGAGAAATCTGTCCAGTGGGGATATGAAGCTCTAAAGAAAAAAATTCTGAACTACCAAAGTATATAAAATCCTGGGGAGGAGGGGCGGGAGGGAGAGACAAGATGGTAGAAAAAAGGCAGGGACTCATCTGAGCTCTCCCCAAAATTCTTCCAAACACCTTCAAATAAAATTCTATAGTGTCAGAATCCAAAAAAAGGATGAAAAGAAACAATTTTCCAGTCCAGGACAACTTAGAAGGTCAGCAAGAAAGACCTATTGCACCAGGGCGAGAGAGGAGCACAGTCCATTGCAGACTGGGCCAGCATAGACTGGGCCCCAGCAAACTGGAAGCAAGCCTTGGAGATGACCACATCAGTGGCAACAGTGGCAGTTTCCAGACCTCACAACCCATAGATGGTAAAGGAGTTGGACAACTAATCAGAAAGAGATTACATGGCTGCTGGCATCAGAACTCTGTTACATCGTCCATACTTGGATCTGAGTTGAATTCCTGGGTCTCAGTCCCAGGGCACACCAGAGCTTGCTTATGCCAGCAGTGGAGCGGGACCCTGATCATAGTGAAAGAGTGAAAGAGTGGTTGTGGTCACTCACAGACCAGTGCACAGTACAGGAGAGTAATAAATATATCTCTTCCTAGATCATACAGCTTTAGAAGAACTGAAAACTTAGATGTCCCCAGAATTACTTCTGAAAACAGCTGCACAAAAAAACCTGAAGCTTGGGACAATGACCTCTCCATTCTGGAAGTAGAGCACCACTCTAACATAGAATTAAAAGTAAAGAAAAGTAAAGAAATAGGCTGGTAAATGAGCAAAGAGCAGAAAAAGATCTCGACTACAAAGTTACTATGGTAACAAGGAAGCTCAAAACACAAACTCAGAAGAAGACAACAAAGTCAAAGCTCCTATGTCCAAAGTCTCAAAGAAAAATTTGAATTAATCCTAGGCCATGGAAGAGCTCAAAAAGGATTTTAAAAATCAAGTAAAAGTGGTAGAGGAAAAACTGAGAAGAGAAATGAGAGTGATACATGAAAATCATGAAGAAAGAGTCAATTTCTTGGTAAAGGAGGAAAAAAATACTGAAGAAAACTACACCTTAAAAAACAGAATACACCAGATGATTAAAAAAAAAAAAAAGCACAAAAATCCATAGACAGAGAAATCCAAAGAAGAAGAATGCTTTGAAAAATAGAATGGGTCAAATGGGAAGACATAAAAAAATTCAATGAAGAGAAGAACTCTTTACAAAACAGAATTGGCCAAATGGAAAAGGAGATACAAAAACTGATTGAAGAAAATAATTCCTTAAATTTTTTGAGTAGAGCAAGTGGAAACTAATGATTTTGTGAGACATCAAGAAAAAATAAAACAAAATCAAAAGAATTTAAAAATAGAAGAAAATGTGAAATATCTCATTGCGAAAAAAAAACTGAACTAGGATTATAACCAAGAGTCACTGGATATTCAGTGGAATTAAGGACTTTCAACTATTCCTGATAAAAAGACCACAGCTATATTTTCTACTCAGAGAAAATATGACTTTAAAATACAAGAATCAAAAGAAATATAAAAAATTAAACAGGAAAGAGAAATCATATGACATTCAATTAGGTTAAACTATTTACATTCCTATATGGAAAAATGATACTTGTAACTCCTAAAATTTTTTTTTAATTATTAAGGCAGTTAGGAGTATACACAGACAAAGGTCACAAGTGTGAGATGAATATGATGGAATCATTACCTTAAAAAAATACATAAAATTAAGGAGTGAGAAAGAAGAATGCACTGGGAGAAGGGGAAAGGAAGAGATAGAATGGAGTAAATTATCTGACATAAGAGACCTGAAAGAGATTTTACAGTCAAGAGAAGATGGGGGAAATGGCAGGCATGGGGGGCCAATTCCCATTGGAATTGGCTCAAAGAGGGAATAACATACACAGTCAATTGGGTATAGAAATTTATCTTACCATGCAAGAAAGTAGGAGGGGAATGAGATAAGAGAAAGGAGGAGGGCTGATAGAAGAGAGGACAGATTTAGGGAAGACCATTAAAAGTCAGAAGCAAAGCACTTTTGAGAATGGATAGGGTAAAAGGAGAGAGAAAGAGAGAGAGACAGACAGACAGACAAAGACAGAAGGGGTGAGTGAGAGAGAGAGTAGGATAAATGGGGAAAATAGAATGGAGGGAAATATAGTTAGTAATCATTACTGTAAAAAAAATTTACAGGTAAGTTTCTTTGATAAAGACCTCATTTCAAAAATATATAGAAAAGTAAGTTAAATTTATAAAAACAAGAGCCATTCCTCAATTGATAAATGGTCAAAGGATATGAATAGGCAGTTTTCAGACAAAATAATCAAAGTTATCTATAGTCATATGAAAAAATGCTCGAAATAACTATTGATTAGAAAAATACAAATTAAAACAATTTAGCTACTACCCCATACCTGTCAGATTGGCTAATATGACAGAAAAGAAAAATGTCAAATGTTGGAGAGGATAGGGAAAAATTAAAACACTAATGTATTGTTGTGAAATCATATACTGATTCAACCATTCTGAAGAACAATTTGGAACTTCCCAAAGGGCTATAATACAGTGCATACCCTCTGACCCAGCAATACCACTACTAGATCTGTATCCCAAAGAGACAAAAAAAAAATGTACATTATTTATGGCAGCTCTTTTAGTGGTGGCAGAGAACTGGAAATTGAGGGGATGTCCATCAATTGGGGAATGACTGAATAGGTCATGGTATGATTGTGATGGAATACTATTATGTATATGAAATAATGAGTTGGATACTCTCAGAAAAACCTGGAACGTCTTACCTGAACTGAAATGAACAGAACCAGGAGAACACTGTACACAGTATCAGCTATATTATACAATGAGCAACTGTGAGCGACTTATCTATTCTTAGCAATCAATGATCCAAGACAATACTGAAGGACTTATGATGAAAGGAGCTATTCATCTCCAGAAAAAGAACTGGTAGGGCTTGAGTGCAGATCAAGGATACCTTCTCTTTATTTTATTTTTTGTCTGTGATTTCTTTCACAGCATGAATTACATGGAAATATGTTTTGCATTACTGCATGTGTAGTGTAATACTTGTCTTCTCGATGGGTGATAAGACAGGGAGAGAAAGAAGGGAGGAAAGGAAAAAAATTGGAACTCAAAATTTGAAAAAAAAAATGTTAAAATTGTTTTCACATGTAATTGGGGGGAAAATAAAATGTTTTAAATTTTTTTTAAATCCTGGTGAGAAAGTCAAATGGAAGCTATCTGAAGAAACTGACATGGATGCACAGGGAACTCACAAATAAACCTTGATTTTTAAAAGATATATATTACAAAGGGTAAAAGCAAATAGCTGTAATAGCTCCATGAACTACCTATGTCAGCAAAAAATACTTTTCCTGTGTAATTTTATATTGTCATCTTGCTATTAATTTCTGAAAATTATCTTTTAAAGAGTTGAGGTTGAATCATTTCAGATATATCAAAAATAGGGGGAAGAGAGACAGACAGACAGAGACAGAGACAGAGGGAAAGAGAGAATTTATTAAGCACTTAAAATGTGCCAGGCACTGTACAAATATAAGCAAGTAAGACAGTTCTCAAGCAACTTATATCCTAATGAGAAGAAACAACACATAAAAATGAACTAGAAAGTGAGGGTGGGTAAGGAAGGGTACCAGATGGGAATAATGCAGTAGACTTGGAGCAAGCAGAATCCTGACAGTGAAGTGAATTATGCCCAGGCTTCTTCCTAAAAGGGCATCCCTAATGCAGAGAGAATGGTTCTACCAGGATGTCAATACTACCAGCAAGGAGAAAGAAGTGGAAGTACATTTAGTATTCATTCACTGAGATATTGTTGAGTCCCTTTTGAAAGATGTGATGAGAGAACTAATAGAAACCTTAAATAATACAAATATGGGTGAAAAGGAGCCTTAAAAATCACCTGAAGGGTACAGAGAATACAAGCTTCTCTTATTGTTTAGTTGATTATAAAATAGTGTTGATTCTAATGTGCTTTCCTAAATGCATAATGCAAAATGCTACTTTAAAGGCTCTCCTCCCAAGAACATTGCTCCCATGTACATGCTAAGACCATAAAAAGTTCTTTGAAAGATGCAGCAACAAAGATCACTTTGCTTAATGTCCCTTTAAATTATTAATATTAAGAAAGATATAAAACAGGGAGGGATGTTTACCAAACATAGTACTAAAGGTGCTTACTGCAGGTATAGAGGATGTGGCATTTACAGTCCAAGAGGAAGCATCACTTATAATTTTCCTGGTGTTTTTGTCTGCTTATGATAATGTACTGATTACATCAAGCTCCAGATTGAGCCTGCTCAGTGAGTTCTATGACCACTCAAGCTATTGACCTAAAAATGAATATACTCAGGCATCAATGAACCCACAAAGCAGTATTTATTAAGTCCTTACTATGACATAGGATGTGTCAGGCACTGTTCTAGGCATCTATGGATATAACGACAAAAACAAAGTTGTCTCAGTCCTTAGGGAACTTATATTCTATCAAGGAAACAGCATTTGCATGAATACACATACACCAAATAAATAGAAAACAAATTGTAATAACATCCTCAAAATGTTATTAAATTTAGAACAGCTACCTGTACAAAATATTTTTTTGTAAAAGCAAAAACCAATCAACAAAAAAATCCCCAAACCAGAAACAACTGGCATGACCAATTACTGGGGGCTGGCTAAGCAAATAGAGTTTTTATAATATAATGGAATATTCTGTAATATGCAAATGAATATGTGAACTCATCCATATGGGCATATTTCATGCTTCCAATAATGCAAATCCCAATCTATTCTCTAGAAAACACCAAATGGGTTGAAACTACCTCTTTCCCAGATATTGACAAAAAATTGGATTGATGGTCTATTGAGTTAGGTAATCGATACACTTACATCCTGAATAGATACTGCAAATGGACAATTAACTTACAGCTTTAGTGGAGCTAGAGATTCTTCTTTTTTTTATTTTTTGATGGTTTAGCATCCACTTTATTGTGCTTACATAGTTTTAATTTTAAAAAAGCAACATATACTACACCCTCCCAATGTTCATGACAATGCAGTAATGATATAAAATTCTCCAAGGAGAATCAAGGTAACTGGAAATCGCATGAAATACTGGCTCACTTAGTAATAAGTGCTACATTAAAAACAAATAGCTTTATGCATTATCTTTCCAATGAGCTTCGGTATGGGAAACTAACAGTAGAAACAGATCTTCTGGCAATCCTGTGGGTTTCTTGAGATCTGGGAATAGTGTCAGAGGGCATAGTTTACCCTTCATCAAAAGACATTAAATGAGTTAACTAAGATTACACAGGTAGTAAATGACAAGGACTAGATTTGGGCTCATGCCCTCTGACTCCAAATCTAACCTTCATTTCATATACCATATTGCATGCCCCTCCTCCCAAAGAGAAAAGATAGGTTCTTTTAGGGAAAATGTATTCTCATCAAACGATTTAAATTAGAGAGAGTTTATTTATGAGGCAGAGAGCTCTCCAAGGGTCTCAAAATATCAGTTCTCAGGAGAGTCCTTCAAATATTCATAGTGTGGCAGTGGGGACATAATAATCACTAATTATACTGGCCACCTGTCTCCTGTGCTGATATAACACTGAGTGCTCTGGGAATCCGTGTCAGCATCAAAATTCAATAACTGGGAGCATCTTCATAATGATGATACTCACAAACATTCAGTTTATAAGAATATCAAAATCCACTTGATGGTATATTTCCATTGTGGAAAATAATCAAGAAATTTCAAGCAGTGTTCTCTCCTAGATAGCGACTACCATCATGTTTATGTCTTGGGGAGAGAGAAAAGTAATAATTTACATTTTTGTAGCAATTTAAGGTTTACTAAATCTTCACAATAGCTTTGTGCTGGAGATGGTGCCAACACGACTGCTTCACTTTTTTAGAGAAGGAAAAAAGGTTAAAAAACTTTCTTAAAGTCACACAACTAATAATTAATGCGGTGGGGATTAGAACCCAAAACTTTTGACTTCATGTCCTATGCTCTTTGCCTTGCATCATTTTTCCTTTCTGTTAATAACTCCTTTATGTACAAAGTCTGCCTGATTCTTTAATCCACATTTGTTATGGTTGCATAATAAAAACCAAGTATCCTTCAGACAAGTGATTTAGTTAAAGGTGCATGCAAACGGGGTTCAGGGCTGTCTGTAGCCAAGAATACTGAACTCTGGTTTTTATCCAGTTAATACACTGTTTGGAGGGAATGAAAAACAGGATGAAAGTTTTAAGACAGGTGGTTTCTAATTGGAGGAGGCGATCTGGAGGCAATGAGGTGAGGTATTCCTGGTATTTCTGGTATTACTGGAAGGTATTGGAAGATAATCAGGAGACACTGAGGAGAAAAGGAAAAGGGGCATTTTTGTGATGTTGTTTATGTTGGGTTTTGGGGGGGCCATAGGGAAATAATCTTGTGACTTCTTCAAAGGCAGATGACTAAGGTTTAATTTCACAAAATGGTGGATAAAAGCAACATGGAGTCATTAATGTGATTTCAATATTGCACATTTCGCCCTTTGTCTTGCTCTGACCTAGATGCAGGTGAAGTTCCTGCTTGTTCTCCTCTAAGACATGTCAAGCTCCCAGTAACCTCCACTCACCCTTTAAAATCTGTTTCTGAAGGATAGTGATATCCTTCCCTTTGCCACCACTCCAATTCAGGTCTCTATGATAATCACTTATGCCTGAATCCCATGCCAATCTCTTTGTTGATCTCTTTGTGCTGTCTCTTTCCCTCTTCAGTCTGTCTGACATATTATCACCACATTAATCTCTCTGAATCACGGCTTTCACCTTGTACCTTGCTAATCAGAAACCCTAGATGCCTTTTAAGTAGAGCATAGAGTATATTAAATAGACTATATCTTCTTGACTCTCTAGGACTCAGTCTAGTCCAGCTTACTCAGACAACTTCAGATCCCACTATTCTCCTAAAGAAAGCCTCCATTCACTTCAGTCAGGTCAGGCTCTCCACCATCCCATAGACACAGCACTCTCACCCCGACTCTTTTGGCTTTGATTATTATATTCTTTGTTCCTATTGGTGCAATCCAAATCCCACTCATCCTACCAGCTAGTCTAAGCTGTGTTTAACCGCATCAGCCCACAATGATCACATGTCCAGTCTCCTGTAGCTCTTATGTTGGCATTTCATCATTGGTTTCTCATCATGTTCCCCTTCCTGACTCAACCTGTCATATAGAAAACACCAACTCTAGAATCAAAAAGCCTAGATTCAAAATCTGCCTCTGTTATTTCCAACTATGTGATCTTGGGCAAACCATTCTCCTTTTCTGGGCTTCCATTTCTCTATCTGTAAAATCAAAAGGGCTTAATTGGGTACTTCTTAAGGTTCCTCCTATCTCTCAGTCCTTTGACTTAAAAGTCCATTAAGATGGAAGCCAAAATTTCTCAATGAAATTAACAACTGGTGCTGTGATAGCACTGTGCATTCATTTTTAAGTTGATCCTCACATGAACCCTGTGGGGTAAGCACTTTTTTAGAGTCCAAAGCTATAACTTCATAGATGTAGCAAACTCCTGGTAAGTAAGCTCCTTCTACCCATGAAGATCAGAGCTTTCCTATAACTCAGTTAATAAACATTATATGATATCCTGAGAGAATCAATGACTTTCCTAAGGTCACAAAGCCAATAGATGTTGGAGACATGGCTAGAATTCAGAACTTCCTGATTCTGAGACCATCTCTCTAATCACTATTCTGTGCTGTCCTTCTGTAAATATTATTATCCTATTTTACAGGTGGGAAGACTGAGATGGAGACAGTAAGTGACTTACCTATCATCATACAACTAGGATGTATCAAAAGCAGAATTTGAACTCAGGGTTTTCCTAGTTCCAAGTCCGGTCTAACTTTCAACTATGCTATGCTGCCTCTTATCACTAGCTCCTCAAGAGCAGGAACAGTGCCTTGTATTCTTTCTAAAATATGTCTTTTATTTCCATTGTAGTGATCAAATTAGTACTGAGCCAGTAGATAAGAAGCCAGGGTGTGTTTAGTGAAATAAGACTGTCCATATCTGGATCTAGAACACAATTAGGGACAATTCTGAATAAACTAAAACATGATGGGAAGAATCTAGACTGGACTCGTACTTAATCATCAGTTACTATACTAGAATGGACTTCTATCTAAATGGCAGAGCAGATGATTCATCAGATTTGGAGCCAGGAAGACCCAAATTCAAAGCCTGTCTTAGACACTTACTAGCCATGTGATGCTGGGCCAGTTAGGGCTCTCTTTCCACCTCAATTTATTTTTCTGTGAAATAGGAATAATAATGGCACATGCCAAACAGGATTATTTGTGAGAATGACATAATGTATATAAAAGTACTTTGCAAACCTTAAAGTGATATATAAGTGCTGGCTATTATTATTATAGCTAGCTATTAGAATCATCAGACAAGACTGCAGAACTGGGCATGATGGTATTAATAGCCTGCATTTTAAGGTTTACTAAGCATTGAGTCTCTCAGCAGTCTTGTGAGACAGGTTCTACAAGTATTATCCCCCATTTGACAAATGAGGGAACTGAGATTCTGAGAATTTAAGCAACCTCTCCACAGTCACAAAGCTAGGGAGTCTCAGAGAGGGGATTCAAACCTTGATTTGAATCCTGAATTCCAAGTTTAGTTGCTCATCTACTCTACCATATTCACCCCTCAATAGGCAGCAAACTCTAGGTAGCCTAGAGTTACTGACACCTTAAGGGTCTTGATCTGGAAGTCCATCAAGAGATAGTTATGGCTGCTACATATTGGTATACTAGTCCACAGTTGGTTCAGGGGGTAGGGCATGGACACTAAGGCAAGAACTTAATTTACAACTGGTCCAAGAAGCTAAAGGGAAAGAATTGTCTTTGAGTCATCGGGACTCTGATAGTTTCATTTTTGTTGGGCACATACATGGGGTTAAGGAAAAGATGACAGCCCTATCAGTCAGTTATTTCACCCACCTGTGTGTGCAGAGGTTCCTGGCAAAATTTCAAATGAGGTGAAGTCAACTTTGGTGCCTTTCCATCTTCAGAAACAGGATAGTACAGGAAAACAAAACAAGAACAAAAATAAACCACTAGACTTATAATCAAAGGATCTGAGTTCAAATCTTTGCCTTCCTACTATCTTTGTGACCCTGACAAAGTAACTTTATTTCTTGGACCTCAGTTTCCTCTTCTGTAAAATAAGTGGACTTTGGTCTCTTGGGTCCCTCCCAGCCTTCTGATCTCACTTTTCTCACCCCTCTTCCAACTACTGGAATTCTTTTTCTTCTGTCTTTCAAATGCTTAATACCCTCATGTCACCATACACTGTGCAAAATTTCTCCCCATTGTTCTCACCTATTTCTGCTTTCCCTGAAGTTCCCCATACTCCAAAATTGCCTCTATCTCCCCCATCAAAACTTCTAATGCCTCAGTTCAGGAAACCTGCCAAGAAGAAACCAATCTGCTGCCCTGCTCAGAGCCTAAACTGTGGATTACTAGTATGCTCTGAGGCTGTAGGACTGAAGGATATGAAGGATTCTTACTTGAAAAGAGAATTTTCAGGTGTTTTAATGCAGAAGAATTTCTAATTGGTACAATGTAGTAGTGAGAAATCTGAAAGGTTAGACCTTCCTGAGACCTTTTCCCACTCCAACTACAGTGCCCACCACTAATACATAGTCTCCCCAACACAAAGTAGAACTTATACCTATATGAGGAGCCCCAGGAGGCTCTACTCTATTTCTAAAATCCCAAGATCAGCCAAAAGCTTAAGAACAAGAATGCCTCAGTTACCCACTCATGGATTTGGAGTTCCTTCATCATCTTCTATCATGTTCATTGTTTTGAACTTTTGCTGGACTTGGATTTGAAAACTTAGGTGAAAGAGGATTATCTCATCTCAAAGAGGCTTCTTGTTTGAATTTCTGACTTGGAAGGGGTTAGGACAGGTAGACCAGGACTTGTGTAATCCTATCACATATAACATGATGAGGCCTGACTTGGTAGAAGATAATATAGGATAAAGGGCCAGAAGGCTTTCTCTTGTTTTGCTTTTTAATGAAATTCTTCCAGGTTCAATACCCGCTAACTTTTTTCTCAGATTCTCATTCACTCCCTTTCTGTCTCTCCTTGCCAAGGAAAGAAGGGATCGCTCACTCTCTGGTTGTTTATTTAATGTGCAACTTACTGGTTGGGAGAGGGGAATGATAACCTCAGAGAAAAGAATAGCAATTATGGGGGGAAAAAAGTTATGAAACAGGCTCTAACAAGTTTCTCAGTCATATGTCAACTCTAAAAATTTCCCAAGTTAGGAATAGACACATGATAGGAGAGGAAAGGGAAGAAATATTGCCAGTAAATCTTCCTGGGACAAATGGTGCTGAAATAGTGGCTGGGAACTAACTCTTTATCTTCCAATTGTCCCCAGGACATGCCACATCACTGCTTAGGTATATGTATCCCCAAAGAAAAACCTTCCCAAATGAATAAAAAAGTCTGATAAAGTCCAGACTACTTCTTTCCTTTTTGATTTTTGCTTCCAAAATTTTGGGTCTCCTGCCTTGAGATCATTTTCTGATTGACTATCATTTGGTATGATTTTTACTCTGTGGACATGATGTTAGAAAAGAAGACACATGGTACCTTTGGGGGATGGGCATGGAAATGTAAAGAGTAGTCTGAGGCTAAGCCCAGGTCATTCTGCAAAAAACAGGTACTTAGAAAACCCTTGAACAATGGAAAGACATCTCATTTTAGATTCAAGCAGGTTCAAATTTCATTTCTGCTGTCTCCCTGTGTGACCTTGGGAAGGACTCTTCACATCTCTGGCTCTGAGTTTCCTCATCTGCAATAAGGGTTTGTTTCTACATGGTCGCTGAGGTCCCATCTGCCTCTAAAACTGTGATCGTCTGATTTTGCTGATCTCAGTGTTCTCTGTCTAACAGGGAAACAGTGGTGCAAGTCTCATATCTGTCTGATGAGGCAAGGTGGACTTGGAAAGATGTCTGTCATATATCAGTTCCTCAGAGTAGCTTCATCCTTACTACCAGCTGGCTACCCCAGCAACAAGAATTGGCACCCATGATGCAGAAAGGGTGAGAGAAGGATGGAAGAAGTGTCCGAAGAATAGACCGGAATAGTACAAGCGACAGCCTCCAAGAAGGAGAAGAAAAGAGGCCTCCAAAAATGAAAGGGGCAACTGAAAGCTTGGGGAGTTTCCTTCTAACTGTACCCATTCATATTCTTGTCACTGACTCAGAGAGGCATTCTGCTTGCATTAGTTTATTCGCCTTTGGCAGATCTGAACATTCTAATGCCCCAGGGTCTGTCTGCCAACAGAATGGAAAAGAAAATCGGAAATGATCATTGACAAGGTCTGTTTGGTTGCGGAGGAAAGTTCAGCTGGCACTCGAGCTAAGCCTATGACAGAAAAAGAAGGCAGAAAGCAATAACTAGAGTGAAAGAAGGAGCACCTGTACAGCTAAGCACAACAGAGCAGATGTGCTAGAGGACTGAACGGAGAGAGGCCTGGAAAGGCAGGGAGAGAGAGGGAGGGAGAGAGGGGAGGGCAGGGGAAAAGACCCCCACACAGATCTAAGGTCTGAAAATGGGCTGGATTGCATGGCAGAATGAGAATGAATTCTTCTTCTCATAGGGATGAGGTTTGGATGTATCAAGCGTGTCAGACCTAGGCACTAAAAATGTTAAGGTCTGTTAACAACCTGCGCAGGGCTGGCCTATATGTAGAACAGGGGGGCAGTGGTGACTTGTACAGAATAATTTCAGGTCCTTACCAGGCTTCTCTTCCTCCTAAATTCTTTTCTCACCAGCTGATTGAGGCCTTCTCTTACAATACTAACATTCAATCCTTTCAGTTTCAGGTATTTCTGTCAACTAAAATGAAAATAATCCTGGAGGTGGAATATGTGATTGTCAGTCATTCACACCTTAGTATAAATGAAAGATTTACAAACAGGCTTTTTTTGGGGGGTGGGGTGAGGAAGAAGGATAAAAAAGCAAACTCCCTGAGAGGTGAGAGTCAGGGAACTCCTGTTCCCCTCACACCACCACACACCTTCCTCTTTTCTATTTTAAGAGAGGAAAAGAGTGATAACAAGCTTCATAAACTTCAACATTTTTCCTAAGTTGGGCAAAGTTGTTCCTGTTGCTTATTTTCATTCTTTGCACCATTTCTTCAGGAGGAAGGTAAGCTTTGATGCAAGAAAAATTATTTACCTCTGTCTATTAATTACCTAATCCTAGAATTTCATAGAATTCTGACCTGAAAGGAACTTTGGAATTTATCTAATCCATTTTATAGATGATAAAATTAAGGCCCAGAGAAGTTAAATAACCCAGGTCCTCTGATTGAAATTTATTATAGGTTTGAACACAGCACTCTGAATGACTGATAAACTAGAATTTCTTAATCTTTGCTGAAAGATCACATACATATATGTGAATAAACATTCATGTATATATGCATATAAATGTATATGTACATACATGTTTCTAACTCTCCTCCCAACTCTGTCCCAGCATAGTTTCAGTGGCCTTTTCAACCATCTACTTATAAGTTATTATATGTTTCTAATTTGCTGATTTATGTCTGTGGAGGGAGTTTCCATACCAAAAATGTGGCCAGGAAACTAAATAGCATCTCTAATTTTTCAATTATCTGCTCATTCTACAAACATGAAAGTATGATGTACTCCTCAATTCCCTCCCCCACATAAATCCCTTCTCTTCTTCTTTCTGGAAAGATGACTTTGGACTTTGTTCTTCAGTCCTTTTTATGGTTATTATAGAATGAAGAACCACAGACTCTTTTCCTAAAGGTCTACTTTCAAAGTCAACTGCAAGTCATGTCATCATCTGGATGTCATGGTCCTCTTTGAGAAAGAAGGACAAATACAACAACTTTCATTCCTAATTTCTCATTCCTTTTCTCTACTTTCTCATTCTATTGGGCAGAATAGGTTCAGCTATAGATGAAGCAGGGGGGCAAATTCTACCCAGATGACCCCCTATTTCTTCTCTTAATAGGAGTCATTCTATAGAACAGCCTATGAGAGAACAGAAGCCAAACCCTTAAATAGATGCAAAGGCCCTTCTCTTACCCTCAAGATAGGATCTTCTCCACATTCTTCAATATATAAGAAAGGACATTACTAATCTCATGACCCACACTGTACCCATGCCAACCGACTTTCAAATGAAATCCATATTAGGAACTAGAAAGGGTAATCATATTTAAAGGATCTTTTGTGACAATGCTTCAGACAAATTAAAGATCTCTCAAGAGCTCAAATCTGTTTCCTTTGGGTTGTTTTGTTTTGTTTTGTTTTTGAGGGTTTTTCAAATCAACTAATAGAAAATGAGCCCATATTTGGCATAGGAAAAAGGAGTACATAATAGCTTTCATTTTGCCTACAGATAGAAATGGGGTCCCAGAAATAATGGGGTATATAATAAAATTAATAGGTGTGTGTATATGTAGGTGGGGGTAAAATTTCATCTGTGACCTTAAGGTCTAGCCTTTATCTTTACTTTTTACCAGTCCATTTCCATTTCTCTTTCCTCTTCCTATTCCCCTCTATTTTCTTCCCTCTTCTTGTTCCCTTTCTCTTCCCTTCCTGTGGCTTCAACCTCCCTTTTATGCACCCTTTCACTCTCTGAGCTGGGAGGGAGGGCAGTTCTTTTTCCCCGACCTCAAAATAAAACTTCAACTAGGAATTCCAGCAGCTGGGACAATTCAATTGAATATATATATATATATATATATATATATATATATATATATATATATATATATATATATATATATACACACACACACACACACACACACACACACACACACACACACACACACATATATATATATATATACACATGTGTATGTATGTGTGTATGTGTGTGAGTGAGCATGTGTGGGTATATGGGTGTGGTGTCTACTCCAGTGTACACTTGGAGTAGACTTGTTAAGGGGCAGATGAACTGGGAGGCCAGGGTATTTGAACTGAGTAAGGATGATTGTGGAGAAGCATTTCTGTGAGTTAGGTACTGCCTTCTGGGGAGAAAGAAGAGTGATCAGTGAAAAACAGATGGAAGGGCAGCTAGGTAGCACAGTGGTTAGAGAACCAGCTCTGGAGTCAGGAGGACCTGAGTTCAAATCCAGCCTAAGACACATGACACTTATTAGCTATGTGACTTGGGCAAGTCACTTAACCTCAATTGCCTTGCAAAAAAAACCAAACAAACAAAGCAGATGGAAACCAATAAACTTCTGTACACAACAGAGTGAACATTAAAGAAGAAGAAGTGGTTGGTCAATGATGTTGGAAAAAGGAAGTTCCAAAAGTGGCAATGATCAGCAGAGAGGATGCCAAATCTTTTTTTTTTCTTTTTTCTTATCCCTGAACATATGAGTGGAGAGGCAGACAGAGTTGAAGTGAATACCAAAAGCCTTGATCTTTGGTGGGGGAGGGGTAAAGAGGGAGACCTAGATTTTGATGAACAAATGAGCAAATGGAAGGAAAGTAAGAGGGAGAGATCTAGAATGAAGAGTTAATTTATTATAGTGGAGAAAGTTTTCAGAGAAAAAGACGAGTCAGAAGACGATAAAGGTTGGGGAGGTTAGGGCTAAGTGTAGCTATGGAGTCAAGGTGGCTAGTAGGTACTGGCTTTGCTCGTGGTTCTTTTGCTGATTCTGAATAGTCTATGTAGTGAAAAACCACAAGCTAGGGGTCAAATTGAGAAAACTCTATCCCACTGTGAAGATGAGCTCTGAGAATCAAGTCAAGTCAACAAGTATTTATTAAGTGCCTACTGTGTGCCAGTGGTGGAGACACAAAGCAGTCCCTATTCTCAGGGAGCCCACATGAGGACAGTACATATAAACAATTATAAGATACATTGTGATAGATTGAAGATAATCTCAGAGAAATGGTGCTAACATGAAGGAAAATCAGAAAGACTTTTTTTTTTTTTAATAGAAGATGGAATATTAGCTGGGATGTGAATTTGGAAGCCAAGGAATCCACAAAATGAAAATGAATATAGAGGCAAACAGTCAGTAAAACAGAAGAGTTGGGAGGAATGTCTTCCGTAAGGAACAGAAAGGAGAAAATAGAAGGGCATGATGGTCATGGAACTGGAAAGGGTCATCCTTGTCATTGGGAGAATAATAATGAACTGCCCAAGTACCAAAAAAACCATGGAGTCACATAACCTTAAGGAGGTAATTTTGAGTCCAAGTGAGGAAAAACATGAGGAAAACCAACAGGAATATTGTAATCAAATTCTGAACCCTCTAGCTCAAGAATAAAATATTATGAGCAACAAGAAAAAAAACAATTTAAATATGGTAGTGCCACAATGAGAATCACACAAGACCTAGCAGTAACAAAACTAAAAGATGACAGGTCTTGGAACACTATATACGGAAGAGCAAAAGAACTGGGGTTATGGCCAAAAACATCATATTGGGCAAAGCTAGGCATGATCCTGAATGAAAAAAGAGTGTACATTTAGTGAACTGTCAGACAGTCAGGATTTTGCAAAAAAACAAAACAAAACTAAACTAAATAGAATATTTGACATTCAAAAGCCAAGAGAAATCTAAGGCACATTCCAAGAACTAATTACAAGGGACTCAGCACAGACTGTTTACCTTTTATGTATGTAAAATGTAAAATGTATGTCTAAGATTGTTATTAGTAATTGAGTAGTTCATAAGAAAGACTGAGATAGACCTGAGGATGCTAAACCATTTAGGAACAGCTAAAAAAACTAATTATCTTATACAGATGAGGTGTTAGAGGAGGAACAGACACAGAGGAATTAGATGGAGGAGGAGGGCTGTTAGTTCTGGAAATCTGCTTTCATCAGGACATATCTAGAAGAGTATAAAAGTCTTCTAAATTCAGAAAGAAATAAAATGCCAAGGGAATTGGGTGGGGGGAGGGAAGATAAGGGAGGGATCTTTAGAAAGGAGGATGAGGCAATAGGTCAAAGCAGGGTATAGAAGGGTATTTAGATTTATGGGAATGGGAGGATAGGGGAGAGTTGGGGGAGTAGGTTAAGTAATAGGAGGGCAAGATAGCAGGTAGAAGAAGTAAAGTAGAGGAGTTAGGAGAGTTAGTAAATAAGAGATATGTATAAATATAAAAACAAAGATCAGTAGAATTTGTTAGGGAAAGTATATGTCTATATATGTATGTATATATGTACATGTGTGTGTATATGTGTATGTATATATCTCTATATAAATATAGCCATGCTTAATTATAGCCTTGGGGGGGGGAAGGAAGGAGGAAAAAAGAATACAGTAAAAAGTGCACAGCAGAGAACAAAAGAAAACTTACAAGAAAGCAAAGAGAAGATATATAAAACAATGTTTATTACATAGGCTTTCTGCAAATGGAAATTTATTGCTATGTATTCTGATTCCTGCCTTATGTTCTGCTGTGCACATGACATGCTTTTTTTCTTTTCTTATATTGTATTTGTTTCCATATTTAAATTTATAACGTTTCTTTTTCTTTTTTTATTGTATATTCAAGTTTTAGTAATAAAAAATTTTAAAAATAATAAAACGAGGCAAAGCCTCCTGCTAGAACTACCTAAAAGTGGATTAGGCTGGTGTGGGAGATAATTTGTTCCTTCCCACAAGAGGTCATCACACAGAGGCTGGATGACCACTTAGCAGGAATGCTAAGGTTCTTACCAACCTTGATATTCCCTCAGTTGGGAGAGACTATCAAGCCTTTCTCTTACTTAGGAAAAGACCTATGGAGTTTATCTACATTTTGCAGTTTTGTTAATTGCTTTTAGTTCAGGGCAATACTAATAATGACTGCAAACTTTTATCTTGGCTTTGGTGGGTTTGAGTATACAACATTGCGTATTTGCACATATTTTAGCTGGCTTACTTAGTATGTATGCATATGTTGGAAGGAGGGGAATTCTTCACAGTTGTACACATTCAATGTCACAATACAAATATGTGGATATATACATATATATGTATAAATGTATGGATGTGTATAGATGTATATATAAGCAGTGTCCTTCAATAATAAAGAAAATCAGCCTTAGAAAATGGGAAACAACTTTAGATCATTATCTTAGATATTTAAACTTATTATTCATGGGAGATAACTAGTCCACATTATAGACAGACTGGTTGCTCAACCCTCTAACTGAAACTCATGTTTTCCCTTTTTCATTTTAAGAACTTAGGGCCACAAGGTCCACTCTAAGGACTGGTTGGGGTGTAGAAGTAGCCCTGTGTTTTCAGAGACCACACTAGTTGTATGAAATCTCTGGCAGGTTTTACCAAGCTAGAAAGGCTCTGAGTGAGGTCCAACAATGACCTATAAGGACAAGCCTAGCTACATTTAAAGGGGCTTCGTTAACAGATTAACACACTAGCTATGATTTTTTTTTTTACCAGATCAACTTTCAAAGATTGAATGCTAAGGTGTAGAGGAGATACAGTCTGATCCCCTTAAGAATTTCCCATATGAATGAAATTACAGATCTTTGATGTTGCTTCTCTAAGAATGCTCAAATGTCTCTTCTCAAAAGATAAAACACTTAACATTCTCTCTTTATAATACTAGCAATGCAAATATATATTTCATACATATATATGTGTTTGCACACATGTTTACATTCTTACATGTATAGAATGTATACAAACACGTGTGTGTTTTGCCAGAATCACAAAGGGAAGGTATATAGCGTTCTAATCTGATATGTTACATATACATGCACACACACGTGTGTGTGTGTGTGTGTATGTGACAGGCCCTGGTCTAAAGCAATTTACAGTATAGTGGGGGAAAGGGCATGTGAAGAAATAACTGTTATAAATGAAGGAAAGTAAGATAAGTACAAAGAAGAGAGGTCTATCCAAACAGTGATATGGAAAATCTAAGAAGTCACTTATATTTGAGGTGATCAGGGCTCTTTTTAAAGACCACTGTGACCATCAGCTAAATGACTTCGCATTGTCTAACAAAGCTAGTGTATTTAATGTATTGAAAGCTCAGCACACAATTCAAATATCAAGTCTATGAATGAAGTCTCATTTATATCCCATATATTTAGCCAAAAGATGTCTACACCATGGGACATGGGGTACAGGTAAACAGAGTTTAATGAAATGAATGTTCAATTAGAAAATAAGGCTAGCCTAGCCTATGTTCCTCCCTGCATCAACACCTGTGTAACCTTGGGAAAATGCCAGAGTTGTGCTTCAGGTCCTCCAAGCAGAAAATGAGGCTAGCAGCAGTTCCCTTCTCATTATTCCTACTGAACATTCCTTCCTCGGGATATGGGAGAAGTGAGTTCCGTTAGTGTGATCAGATAGACACCTATTGCCTGAACTAGGAACTCATTTCCCCTTATTGTGGCACACAGTGTATCTAGGCATTGGCACAAGACCATGATTCTGGAAGCCCACAGACATCCAGAAGCATCCCCAGTGGAAAGACAAAGAGAAGGAAAACACCACAAGTACTAGTCACCTCTGCTACACACTTTCAATGCTTTTCACCCTTTATGGTTTCATTTGACCCTTAACCACTATTGTATTATATAATTCACTCTAAAGAGTTTGACCTCTCTATGCAGGAAAAAGCAAGTAGATAAAGATTGCTTATTGTAAAGATTATGAAATGCCTATGAGTTTATACCACTCAATACAAAGATTTTGGATGGGTGTTATGAATGGTCTATCAATTGCGTCCAGAACTAAATAGGAGAATGGTGTAAAATACCTCTGGGAAATAGCAATGTTCATTTAATAAGCCCAGATTTCTTCATGAAACAAAAGCCCATCTTTTTTTCTTTAACATCAGTATTCTTCCAATGACAGTATATAGTTGTAAGCCATGGAACAACATAGTCTCTAAACAATTGAAATTGAGAATCACACAAAAATCAGTGGAAAGGTTCATGGTGCATGTGTCTAGGCTGCATCAGATTTAAAGCAAGAAATTAGGAAGGAGGAGGGTAAAGGACATGATCAAAAAAAACGTATACAAGAAAAAGAAGATGGCTAGTGAGTGATAACCAAAGGATAACTCACTTGTTCCACTGATATTCTCATGATGATAAAAGAAAACAAGGGAGACTCGCCATTTGGGGTAGAGACCGTGTGGCCAACTTTCGGTAGGAAATGGACCAGACACGAACAAGATGAAGAGGCCCAGTTGTGTTACAGTCTGCATCAGCGAAAGGAATATCCTTATCAATGGAATCACAGAACCATTTGAGTACCCTAGTGTATTGAAAAATGATTCGGTGAAAATCAGCTACTTCCTATTTTCTTAATTCTGCTGGAACATGCATAACTTCATTGATAGTCTTTTAAGAATGGATGAAGAAAATATTTAGTTACAGCTGATTTTTTTTCAAAGCACCGTTTTTTCTAGTGTTTAAATATTGAGAACAATAATTTTAAAAAATCTTTTCATGCTCCTGTGGTTATTCTTCCAGCTTATTTAATTAATCTTTGAAGGTTTGTTAATTCTTGTAAAATAGTATTTCTTCATGAATGTGTGTGTGTATGTATGTGTATGTGTGTGTGTGTGTATATGTGTGTGTGTGTGTGTGTGTGGTGATATGGAGAAAGAAGTGGCAAACTGCTCCAGTATCTTTATCAAGAAAACCCCAAATGGGGTCATGAACATGAATGAACAACAAAATACATATTTAGATATGCACACATGTATATTCACACATATATTTGTGTATGTATAGATATATGTAAATGTATCTGTATATATACAGGTATTTATATAGATACATAGAGGGGTCACTCTGTATATACTTTCCTTTGAATCTTGTCACTGTTTTTTCATTATAATTTATTAAAGGAACTGTGCTTTGTGAGAAGGAAAAAAAAAGACACACAGAAAAATAAAAGAAATCCAAAAGTTAAGAATAAATGATTTGTTACTTCATGGTGTAGTCTCAACCATGTAAAGTATATGTCATTCCTAAAAAATGACTTAGTAAAGAATAACACATCTAGAAATGATTCTGTCTTTAATAATATGTCTTTAAAATATTGAGTTTGGCTGGAAGATAAGAAACTTGGATTGTCCTTTTGATTTATGACCTGAAACTATTGTGTGAATTTGGGTTCTTTCAGGACCAGAGTAGCCAGGTTCTGCCCTACTCAAATTAAGAGAGACAGAGACAGACAGAAAGAGACAGAGACAGAGAGTTTGAGAGAGTTAACCACTTAATGACTCAGGACCTCTGGGCACGCCCTGAGGTTGCAGATTAACAAGGACTTCTACAGTAGCTTTATTAGGCAGACATACCATAGGCAATATAATGTATGTGGAGTAATAATTCCCTTTTGCACATTAGACATATTTTAGACAGTCAAAACAAAGAGAGACTGACTAACTGTCCAGTAAATTCAGAGAGCTGTGGGTTGACTTTATTTTGATTATGCAGTCCTGGATTAGGTGGGTTTTGTTTTGTTTTAAGAATCAAATAGTTAATGTTTTAAATTCATTACAGTAGAGTTACTGAAACCACAGAATCATAGAAACCATAAAATGTGGACACTGAAAGGTATCTTAGTGATCAAGTTGTTTAAGTCCTCCCTCCTCCCCTCAACCTTAGATACATTTCACAGATAACAAAATTAAGGCTAGAGATTCTTTAAAAAAAAAAACTGACTAGATTTATTAAAAGAAAAAATAGCTGATATTACAAAATATCTTAGGACATGGGAGATCAGTGAAATTGTCCTCAGCTGCTTTGTGAGGTTATTATCAGTTCTAATGTATTCTGTGGATTTCCTTAACTTCATTCAATACTGGTTCAATATTCATTCAATATTTCGAAACTATGGTAAGGGAGGGGAAGAGGGTTAATGGATTCCAAAATTTTGTTATTTTCTGTGTTTATCCTGATTTTTTTTCAACTTTGAAAATTTATCCTCTAGTTCCAGTTATAGTGAGGACATGGGTCTTTCCAATAAAGACTGGAAGGAAATGGCAGCTAAAGAGATTGGAGGACCATGAGTAGAGTTTCCAAGACTTGGGAGGAACTGATGCTGATTGGAGTGGTGAGGGAGTTTCTGAACCATACCAAAGGGTTATGGGAGACAGAGTAGTGAGGCATACAGTCATGAGATGGAGGAACAAACCCAGATTTTGTTCTTCATTGATAGAGTGAACCATGTAGCCTGTACAGGTCTCAGATGGAGGTGGAACCTGTCAGAGAGAAGTCTTGCTAAACTCTTTAGCACTCCAAAGTTCTTTGCCCTCTTGGAGGCGGGTCTGAATTGAACATTAAGATAGCATTTATAAGTCTGGAGTTATTCTGTCTTTTTCTGGGGAAGATAGACACATACTTAGGTATAGATTGCTTAACTTTCTAGCAATCCTGAGTTCTTTTCCTTGTTGTGTGGGTACCACCTTGTATAGCAACACCGGGGTGGTGCTATAAATGTGGCCCAAGAGAAGAAAGGAAATATTATCTTGTCCATCTGTGGGCTTTATTATGAGCATTTGTTTGCTCATCTATTTCTGCGTATACAGAATATTTATTCTGTGTTCCAAACTTTTGTGACCTTGGTGTCAATATGGCAACTGAAGACACTCAGATAAAAGCTAGACATGAGCCAAAGTCAGATGTTTCCAGGAGAATCCTATTAGCATCATGAGCCATAGATTAAGATGTTACTATTAAAAGGTCCCACAGTTCAAACCTGAGTCAATTTGGGTCTTTAAAGGGGGATGGATACCTATGGACTACACAGTATTCTACAATTTTATGTACAAATGGAGTAATGATAAATAGACTTATGAATTCTATTTATCTGAAACATTTTTTTTTCAAACTTCATCTTCTGTACAGCAAAGTTCAATAATTAAAGGAAATTGCAATTCATAAATCATGCAACCTTCACTTTTGGGGAATGGAGCAGCGAGGTGGATAGAGTGTTTGATTTGGAGTCAGGAAGACCTGAATTCAAATCACGCCTCAGATACTTACTAGTTATAAGACCTTGGACTAGTAACTTAACTTCTCTCCTCCTCAGTTTCCTCATGTGTAAAACAAGGAGGTTGAACTCAGTCTATCAATTCCCTACCATCTCTAAACCTATAATTCTATCTATGATCCTTAAAATGCTAATGGAGGACAACTATACTACAACTTTCTTTTGCTATAGGTGAGATACTGTGTTAGTTGGACCAGTCTGATTTTCACCAAATGTACCAATATTTATTTTCAACTTCCATATTTCCGTTGAGGGAATCACCAGTTTTCAAACCACCCACATTTGCAATGTAGGCATCATCTTCTACTTTTCACTTTAAACTCCCCCCAGCTCCTATACTAAGTTACTAAGTGTTATCACTCCTGTGTATAAACATCTCTTGTCTCCACGCTTTTCACTTAACTCTCACCTAAGGACACTAGCTCTGATTCTTATCCTTCACTGTTTCTTATCTGGCCCATTTCAACAGTTTCCTATTTGGTTTCCTGCCATTTTGTCTCTTTCTTCTGTAATACATCTTCCATACCGCTGCCAAGACTGCTATTCCTAGAATAAGTCTGGCTTTGTTTTTTGTGCTAAGTGGCACAGAGGATAGAGTTTGGGACCAGACATTAAAATCTATCTTAGATATTTACTACCTGTATGATCCTGGGCAAATCACTTGACTGTCTGCCTCAGTTTCCTCAGCTGTAAAATGGGGTTAATAAGAGCACCTATCTCCCAGAGTTGCTGTGAAAACCAAATGGGATAGTATTTATAAAATACTTAGCACATAGTAGGTGCTATATAAATGCATGTTTTCTCCCTTTCTTTCTTTTCCTTAGTGTCATTCAAGAAGTCTCAGTGATTTCTAATCACTGTTAAGATAAAATTCAAATTCTTCTGCTTATAATTTAAAGCCTATCACAATCTAACTCCAACCTACCTTTCCAATCTGATTGTAAGTTGTTCCCCATTAAGCACAAACTGGCATATTTGATCTTCCTTATAATGATATTCCATCTCCTGTATCCGTGCTTTTTCACCATCTATCCTCATGTTTGGCATATTTTCCTTCCTCACATCAAGCCCTTGGAACTTTCATTTCCATTAGGCTGAGCTTAAGTTCTACCTCTTATAGGTCTTTCCTGATATCCCCCCCCCCCAAACCCCCAGTTCTTAGTGACTCTACCTTATTACTTGGTTTTTACTTTGTCCATATATTGGACACACATTGTTTTCTCTAGTAGAGTATTATCTCTGTAAAGGCAGGGATGGTTTCATTTTTGTCTTTGTATACTCACCACCTAGCACAGCGCCTGGCATATAGTACGTTTAATAATTGCTTATTGAATTCACATTCCCCATGTGTTTTGTTGTACTCTGACTTCTCCCCTGATTCTGACTGAGGTTCTGTTCATGTGAATCCTTCTGTGTGGTGGACAAAGAGATCCAGCCACCATGAGAAAGACCTTTCCACTCCCTATTAAAAGAGCTCCTATTTTGAAGGACCTAAGCATCCTGTTTTTCACTAGCCCATGTTAATATCTTTTTAAACTATTAATCTTTCATCTCCAAATCACAAGTCAAGTATTTTTAATCTGCCTAGGCATGCTACACTTTCTGACTGGTCTCATAATTGAAATGTTCTGTCTTCTTGCCTTTTCCCTAAGGCACAAGCACCCCATTAGTAGGAAAAAGAGTTAGTTGAGGAAAGAAGGGACCTTCTTATATGTCTATACTATCACATGAACTCATTTTTACTGCCTGAAAGGGACCCATTACATCCTGAGGAGGAGATTCAAAACAGAGACACTGTACCACTTCATGTACTTGGGAGATATAGCCAATTTACCTACAGGGTGGGAAAAAAGAAGAGAAATAATTGTTTACCTCCCTCCTTCCTTTCAGTCCCCATTTTTGATGCACATGTAAGTCAGGGACACATGGAGGGAAAGATGTTTCTCAGATGAAGAATATTCCAGAGTCTTGTGTCTATTCAAAGGTGCACTTTTCCAACCTTGACTGGAGTGAAGCACAGAGAGTTCTGCTTGGTAGGAGATAACTTGCCAAAACGGATGGAAGTGTGAATTACCTGAATTCAACACCTTCCTCCAGTAGCTGAATTACAGTATTGCTTATCCAAGATCTAACATCTATCATCCGGTTCAAGTCTTAGCCTTATAAAAAAGTCAATTGTAATCTAATATAGAATATTGGAAATTCTTTAGCATGGGAGGAATCAACTTCATAAAAGTAGTTCTGGGCAAACTTACCCGCATTTTAGTATACTTTTTACCCAGTCCTTCTGAGTCCTATTAAATCTCCAAATGTGTTTTTTTTATGTACTTCTCCAACTCCTTCCCTTAAACCCACACAAGTTTTAAGGGAAATTTAATCCATGTGTTTCAGATTCACTCGCATTTATCTCATAGAAATATTGTTTTGCCAATTATTTGAGGCCTGAGAAGATTTAGGAGATGGCTGTTTCTACACCCACCCTAATCATCCCACCCCAGATAAGGAAGAAAAAAAAGGTTTTCCTTTTTTGAAGTGCCTATGGGAAGCAAATGGAGCAAACAACCAAAAATTCTCCCATAAACTGTTCTATTCCTTCTCACAAAATGACATCATTCTAATTGACCATTACTTGAAATGTTGTTGAATAACAAACTAAAATTTGAACATTCTCCTTCTTTTCTTGTTTCTTTTTTTTTCTGCTTTTGATCTGCGCAAAATTCTTTTCCTTTTTCCTTTTTTTTCTTCTCTTTTTGATCTGCAAAAACCTCATTATAATTCCACAGGAAAATACAATCTATTGAGATGATTTGGGATGAGGAAGATTTGCAGTATTCTCTCTGCCCTCCTCTTCACTGGCAAAGTCTTCTTATTCCTTTCCCACCCATTGCCCCTGTAACATCTAACACTTGAGGATGTAGGAGGCATGATGAACTGCATTCCATCCAACTTGTCATCAGTAAGCAGTAGAGTAAGTGTCCCATGAGGAATCTAAGCTTTTGCTTTCTTCTGTACAATTACTCTCCCTTAACAACCTCATTCATCCCATGTCTCTGCTCATTATTTCAAAGCAGACAACTCTGAATCTATCATCTCTTCCTCTTGGTTGGTTACCTTAATCTCTCTAGAGACAAAACCTAAAAACTCTTGCTAGAAGGGAAAAGACCATGCTTTTCAGTCACATTAACTTCTTATCATCCCAATATATGAGGAAATACAACTTCCAAGGTCTTCAGTGGCATAGGTCTTCTCACCATGCTGTAAGTTCAAGCTTTGCCAGAAGGACTGTTAAATTTACATCCAACATTCATCACTTCTCTGAGAGCTACATTTCTATTTCTAACAGCCCAATGAACATCTCTACCTGGGCTCTTCCTTCTCTTCCATCTACAATTTTTTTTTCAAATCTATCTGCATTATATCTCTTGCATCATGGACCACAGCACATCAAAAAGAGTACTGCATCTGGAAACATAAGACTAAATGTATAGTTCTGCCACTTAGAACTTGCATGACATAAAACAAGTCATTTAACCTCCCTATGCCTCAATTACTTAACTATAAAATGAAGGACTCGATAAGTTGGCTGCTCTGGTCCCTCCTGGCTCTAAATCTATGATCCTGTGATCCCATGATCCTATGGTCTATGTCCTCTTAACTCATACTCATTAGCCCCTCAGATATAGCACTTTCTAAATTGAATCTATCATATTCTTTGTTTTCTCTTTCCAACTTCCCTTCTTCTGTTGAAGAAGTCACTGTCTTCTCAAGTCATCCAGACTTAAAATGCCACCATCTTTTTTGACACTTATCTCTCCCTCCTCTACCACACCCAATCAGTTACCAGTTCCTGTTAAGTCTACCACCATAATATGCTTTGCATCTAACTTCTCTCCATTCTCAACATCGCCACCCCAGGTGAGGCCCACATTGCCAACTATCTGAATTATTGCAATAGCCTCTGAATCAGTTTCTCTGCCTCTAGTCTTTCTCCCCTCCCCAATCTCTCCTTTGCAACATTGCTAGAGTAATCTTCATATTTCCTGGACCATGTCAATTTGTTCATCAACAAACTTCAGAACATCCCTATCATTCCTGGGATAACATACAGTCATGTTAACGTGGCATTTAAGGTACATACAAAAATATGCGAGATGAATACAAGGCCAGTTCTGGAGAAGATGGAATTAGCATTTGGAGGAATAAGGAAGAGAAGACTTTAAAAAGACTTGATAACTATCTCCAAGTATTAGAAGAGCTGTCATGGAAAAGAGAGAGGAGACTTATTCTGTTTGGAAATGCAGAGCAAAACCATAAGCAATGAGTGGACATTACAAAGGGGCAGATCTAGACTTGATATAAGGAAAATTTTCCTAAGAATCAGAACTTTTTGGAAATGGAATTGGCTTCCCCAGGAGACAGTGGTTTCTTTCTCTCTAGAGGTCATGAATGAAAAGCTGAATGACCATCCCCCAGGCAGGTTTTTTATTTAAGTACAAGTTGGACCAGATGACTTTGAGGCCCCTTACAGCTCTGTGTTTCTGTGAGGAATAGTTGTAATTGAGTTCATTTGGCTTGTTTCCAGAATCTTTCCCAACTCTGTATTACTTCCTTTGTAAAAGAGTGGAGATATTGGATAATAAGAACATTATTGGTCTAAGACTGGAGAATCATCAGTGATAGAGGACCAGAGTTAAGGGATCTCTAGTAGGTTGAGATGTGTTTAAAGTCTTGCAAACCATGTGCTAAGAGAGTATAAAGAGTTTCATCTCTTGAGTGAAGACAAAAAAACTCAACCTAGGTACAAAAAAGTAGATTCCAACAAAAAGTACAGTTGTCCCAAAGCCAGATGTTCCATTTTCACTTAAAATCCTTTGGTGAAAATTACATGTAAGTTCATTATGCATCAGTGAGTAATAATAAACATGCATATATGATAAAGCTAAATTATACCGTATATACAGTGCTAACCCTTTCAGCTCGGGGATCAAAATGGTCTGTCTATTACAACTTTCATAATAACCATGATATAGACAAATGGTAAAAATGGTCCTCCATTTATATGATTCAAGCACCTCTTGCATCTGGGTATTTTTTTTTTTTATTACACACAAATGTTGAGTCTTTAGAGATTAGGATCTTTATGCAGGATGATTTTAGTAAGAAGAATTTGGCATGTAGCACTCTTAAACAACCTCACCTAACAAACTGTAAAAGGTCAATATAACTATGCGACATTTATATAGCACTTAGTATAATACCTGACAGATAATAAGTGATACCTAAATGTCATCTATTATTATTGCTATTATTATTGGGTTTTGTTATTATTATTGTGGTACGACAGTTCATAAACAAGAGTTGAAAAAGGTTTAGGTAGGAAAGAAGTCAGCTTTCCATGACAAGGTGGCTCCCAGAAATGAAGCACAACTCATTGAAGAGGTATCATAGAAGAGGTATCATTAGAAGGACAAGTATGGAGGAAGAACAGACTGCATAGTTTATAACAAAATATGAACCAAAAATTAAAATATAATAAACATGAAAAACACAAAACATAGCTTTTTCAATAAGTATTTCCCTATTATCTTCATAACATCATATTTAATACAGTAATCTGTTGAATATTTTTACTCCAATATTCCAAAAGATCTATGACATCATTGATCTGGATGTTTCTTCTAACAATATGAGTCACAGTTAGGCAATTTCCACCCATCCCATATGACACTTATTCATGTCCTCTTCTAAATTCTCCACAGGGAATTCACCCATTGTTCTGAGGACCTATCTCATATTCTCTTCAAATTGTGTTAATTCCAGTGAAGCTCTGGTTTGTCCATTGGTTGGTGATCCCTTGGTACTAAATCTCATTATACAATGTGACTAACAAGTAGTAAAGTCAGGTCCTCTGACTTCAGATCCAGTGTCCTTTACAATATGTACTTCTGCCCCCCATTGCCCATGCACACACAGAAGATGGTGACTGGCATAAGACAAATGAAAAAGAACACTAATGCGTATTTATAGTTTTGAAAAGAAATTGAAAAGCCAATGAAAAGTCAAATATTTTAACTATAATATGTATTGAATAAATAATAACAGTATCACTACTTTCCAGTTAACAATAAAAGCACATTTCTTCCTTTATTTCTATGATATACTTTTGGTGGTTTTAATGCATTCCCAATAAAACTGATCACCCTAATAAAAATCTAAGTTGCTGCTAATTTGTATTATATCTTTTAGTTTTCAAGACTGAAAAACATGAAAAGAAGAGGAATCTCAACCATCATTTAAATCTTCTGTACCATTAATCTTTAGGGATTGAAGAAGCTAACTGTAGAAGTATGTCATTTTTCAGTTCCCACAGATTTAAACAAAGAATGAAGGGAATGAAGGGAGGTATCTGAATGGAAAATGCACAACTTGCTTCATTCCTCTGATCTTAAAGATCACTTTTAAAATGTTGATATAATTTTGCATTTTCCTCTGTGCCTCTTGGTTTGAAATAACACAAGAAAATTTCTTTTCTAAAGCTTAGATTAATAATAGGGAAAATATAATCCCAAATGTCATTTACAAATGTCAAGTCTCCTTTCTATTGGGCATGGAATTCTATGCCACATAGGCAGTGATTTATTGGTGATTTTTCTGTAGTGGAAGGATGGAAAGAAGAGAAAAAGGAAGGGAGGAGAGAAAAAAAAGAAAAAAGGAAGGAAGAGGGGAGAAGGAATAAAGACATTTAATATATATTGTGTAAAATAACTTTTGCAACTGAGAAAACTTCTGATCAGTTTCAATATGGATAATTATTTGTTCATATCATAGTCAGTACTATTAGTTTTAGATTTCTTTGTTAAACCTAAACGGGGCCTAATACCTAGTAGCTTCTTAATAAATATGGTTCATTAATACAGTCATCTTGGATAGGCCCTATGGATGACTGTTTTAATGGACTCACTCTATGAGTTGTCCATATAAATGCACATTGTAGACTAGAGTAATTGTTTCCAAAATGAGCCAAGCTTCCATCCCTCCCCTGACTTTAAGGAGACTTGATCTCAAGTTTGTGTATGATAATCAGTGAGAGGGTAGGAAGATGGGTTGCCTCACACCCTCCATAAGATAGCCAGTTGCGGTGTTTGTCTCTAATACAACACACATCTACTCTTCACCAGTTACTGAAAGATAAGTTAGCCTTCTCTCCTCCTCTTCAGTATTAAGCCAGAATGTGCTTCTTATAATCCAAAGATCTCCTTGAGAGGCTTATCTTTTTAACCATAATATCTTTTAGGTGAGAATGGTATGGCTCCAAAGTATAGAATGCTAGTCTCCGAAGAACCAGAGGTACATCAATACAATTTTAATATAAATCATTAAGTTTTTACTGCTAAGCCTATCAACAAACATTTCAATAAGATGATTCATGACCTAAACCTTTTTCGCTTTTCACCCACCTCACCAACAAGGATAAGAGTAGAGGGGACATTTTCTTAATAGGAAAGACCAGAAAAGTTTGGAGACTACTGGTCTAGAATCATTCTTTTTTAACTTGATTTTTCCTGCATAGATAATTAGGTCAAACTTTGTATCATTGGAAGGAGTGCCCATATTAGTGATATCAGAGATCCATTAGAAGTCAAAATATCACCATGAGTTTATGGAACATAGACTTCTATTATATTTCTTGAGGCACTACTTTTCCTTGTCATCTGAAATTGTATTTATGAATGATGACAAAACTTATGTTTTATATTTAAATCAGAGAGGTCAAATTTGGATTGGAATCTCAGATACAGAATAGGTTTGGGGACCCTGAGTAATTCATTTTATATGTCCAAATTCTAGTTTCCTCTCCTGGAAAATGAGGACAATAACTATTTTTGGAGGGTTTGGGTTATTTTCTTTTTGGTGATTTCCTCAGTGGAGAGAACTTGCAGTAAGGTTACTCACTCCATGCATGCAGACTGGCAACTCTTCTGCAACTTGCAAACTTATAGGGTTTTCTGAAGCCCTGAGAAGTTAAGTGACTTGACCAAGGTGGGTTGATCAAATACTTGTTAGAGTCAAGAGTTGAACCCAGGTCTTCCTGACTTTGAGATCAAATCGTTATCACTTTTTACAGTTTATTGTTAGGATCAGATGAGATAATGTGTTTGGCAAACCTTAAACCACCATAAAGGTTCAGTTATTGTAATTACTATAATTATTAACGTATCTTGCTATACTTGTTGACTATGCTTAATAGTTACGATTAAAATAGCAATATTCTGTAAAACAACTGGTTATTTTGGTGTTATGTCAATATTTGATTTGATCAATCAATCCCCTACATTACTGTGACTTTTACTAAGGTGGTTTTATAATACTGATGTACTTAGTACAACCTCATTTCCAAAAAGGAACATTAGCACAGCTACTCTATCTCCTTTTGTTTGTATTTCTTGTGGGATGATGCCCAGCATTCCATCCACTGTGCTATATCTAGGCTCCTAACATTATAAATTCATCAAAGAATTTGTGGCCTACTTATTTTATTCCTTAAAGTGTGTTGTGATTTGCACAGTCCCACTTGTGCTTAAACCACTTATGGTCTTATATTCCATGAGTCATAAAACCACAGAAGGAGGCAGAGTTTCTCATGGGGAAGAAAGAAATGAGAGGATTCTCTACTAGGCTAGTTCAGTTATTTTTCTCCACCAGTTCTTTGCATCATTTTTTTTCTATTCATGGAAAAGTTGGTGATCTGGCAAAGGGAAGATTCTCTGATCTGAAGCCCCTCTCCCTAGAATATCCTTGAGGGAATCCAGAGAGACTCACTTCTCTTCCTAACCATAGTCTCCCCCTCTATGCCTTCTTGTACAGGAAGGGAATGTAATGATCACTCAGCTCGGGGGCAGTAGACCTGGGTGCTGGGATTACATCTGCCAATTGCTAGTTGTGTGACCTTGAACAAGTCAATTAACCTCTGTGGACCACAGTTTCCTCATCTCTGAAATTAAAAGTTTGTCCTGAAGGTACTTTGCTATGTTATGTTGCTATTTTTATTTCAAGGGTAGATTGAGGGCAAAGGAATTTGTTTCTGCTGAGGAAACCATCTTACCAGCTGCTCCGAGGGGACTTTGTACTTGAACAAAAAATCCTTTAAGATGCCATTCTATTAACTCAGCTTCATATTGTTGGATGGTCATAGGTCTAGAGCTGGTAGGAACCTGAGAAGCCATCTAATCCAAACCCCTCATTTTAAGGAGGAGGAAATTGAGGGCAAGAGATGTTAAGGTCATACAAGTAGAAAAGGGCAGTACTGCCATTCAAACTCAGGTGTTTTGACTACAAATCCAATACTCTTTCCCCCGTACCTTCAGCCAAATGGATTGTGAGCAAAAGGTGCCCTGACTCAGTCATCTAGACACAGCCTGAGGTATCTTTGTTGACCCATGGACAGGCTTACGTTTCAATAACCTGAGCAAATTCATAGTTTCTGTTCTGGAAAGATGACTCGTAAGTACAGAGGAGTTGTTGGCACAACAGGATGTTCGCTCACAAATCATACATTTTTTTCTTTTTTGCAGTATTTCAATGACTTATCAGGTGATTCAAAGATTCTGGGAGAAGACTTGTTGCTAATTTTATTGAATGTTTGAACTTGGGGAGTTCACCTAAGCTCAAATATAGGAAACTTATGATTTTATTTCTGTCCAGATCTCTTTAGTTCATACTGTTTTTTGGAAAAAAATCTTTGATGATGAAGGGCACCTATAACTTGTATATAATTTCAGACTTGTAGATATATATGCATACACACACATACACATTGTTGTTTTTGAGTCGTTTCAGTCATGTCTGACTCTCCATGATGCCACTGGGTATTTTCTTGGCAAAGATGCTGAAATGATATTTCCTTCTCCAGCTCATTTTACAGATGAGGAAACTGAGGCAAACAAAGTTAAGTGACTTACCCAGGGTGATACAGTTAGTAAGTATCTGAGGCTGGACTTGAACTCAGGTCCTCCTGACTTCAAGACCAAGTACTCTGTCCACTGTACCATCTAGTTATCTACTTCATACGCGTACATATGTATGTACATATATATGGATGTACCTACAGATATATCAGCTATAAGTATACATACATATATAGATACATATATAGGGGTATAGATACAGATTAGTTCTAAGTACATATATACATGTACATAAATATATGTATATGTGAGTATAGCTATAGATATATCAGTTACAAGTACACATAAACATATACATATAAGTGGATGGAGATATAGATATATCAGTTATAAGTAAACATATACATGGGCATAGATCTACATATATCAGTTATAACTACATATACAAATATACCTATATGTATGAGTATAGATACAGATATATCAGTTATGAGTGCATATACATATGTGTATAGATACAGACACATCAGTTACAAGTAGAGATACCCATATACATATATATGGGTATAGATATAGATATATCAGTTATAAGCACATGTGTGTATATATGTAAATATATGTATAGATAGATGAGTATAGGTCTAGATCTTTCAGTCATAAATACATATGCATATACATACACACATACAAATATAAGGTTATAAATATAGATAAGTCCTCATCCTATATAACATCATTATTTTCTCTATTTTCATTCCTGCAGCACCAAAGAAGAGGAATTGTAGGGTGATAGGATCGGGGATTTAGAGCTGAAAGGATCTTAGAGGTCATTTGGTTCAACTCCTCATTTCACATACACTGCTCTCTCTGGGTTATCTCTTAAACTTGGATGCATGGGTTGGATTCGTATGGGGATGCCCAACCTAAGTTCAAGGTACATTTCTCTTTAATATTCAGTCCATTGACACAATTAGCTCAAAACAAAGATATTTACTGAAAAGGTACAGAATGACAATAGGAATCATTGTAGACCAGGGGTGTTCCCTACATACATATGCACAGTATCGGGAAAGAATGGACACATGTGTAGAGTACCCTTGTAAGAAACACACAGGGCCAAGGTAATTCAAGCTTCTGTCTTTCTATGCTTCTAATGTCCTTTTTCTTCATGTGGTATTCCCATACTGCTCTCCCTCAATGAATGGTCTCTTCTGTGAAGGCCATTCAAGTGGGCTTGCTCAACCATGGCTCAATTCCCAATTACCAGGTCTGACTCTTAGGCCACTGCAAGTGTGGTTAGCTTAATTTTCTTTATAGGCCTAAGGCTTGTGTTGTATTTTTGGTCCGTTAAGCCAGTAAAGAGGCATTCTCTTTGTGGTAGCAATTGCTTCAATGCACTGACCAATGCTGTAACTTCTCTCTGCAAACTTTCTCCCAGCTCCAAGAGAAGTAAAGAAATGTAGATAGTTTTTTAGAGACTTCTTTTAAAATCTCTGAATAGGCAACTCAAGGTGACTATGCAGTGGAACTGGGCAAATTGTTGCTTGAGCTTAGCTTCCCACCCTTGCATATAGATATGGAACCTGAGAGGTGAAGGGGCATGCCTAAAGTTACAGAGGTGGGATCACAGTGGCAAAATAGGGATTGGAACTTTAGTACTCCGAGTTTATTTCAGTGTTCTTGACACTCTCAGGAATGTTCTTTACTAGTCAATCCCAATCAGGGAAAAAAGAGAATACTGAAAAAATTCAGAATATGTTTCCCTTGATCCACAATCATCATCTGTGAATGGAATGACCTTTTCTCTGAAGTTCTTCACACCCTAAAGTTAAAGCTTTTATCATGAGTTGCAAGAGCTAGAGCACCTAGGTGGTGCAATGGATAGACTGCCTGGCCTGGAGTCAGGGAGACTCACCTTCCTGAATTCAAATCTGGCCTCTGACTCTTACTAGCTATGTGACCTTAGACAAGTCACTAAGCCCTATTTGACTCGGTTTCCTCATCTGTAAAATGAGCTGAAAACGGATTCCAGTATCCAACAAACCACTCCAGTTATCTTGACCAAGAAAAACACAAATGGGGTCATGAAGAGTTAGACATACCTGAAAGTCCTGAATGACAAAAGTAAGACCTAGGTAGGATTGAAAATTCCCTCCAACTTGCTAACTACTAGTCAACAGCAGTATGAGTGGAAGAACGATGAATAGGTTGTATTTCTAACTCAGCTACTAATTAGCTGTATGACCTTAGAAAGTCCCTTGACCTCCACAAACCTCCATTTTCTCCAGAGGGTGTGATGGGGAGGAAGGGAAAGCTGAGCACTCATTATTGAACCGTATGATCTCTAAGTGTCCTACTAGAACTTGATAGAACATAATTCTATTAAAAAAAATCACTAGATTTCACTATATGCAAATATATCTCTGTAATCTATACCTCTACACTAGATTGCACTGAAATCTGTTAAATATTAAAAAATACCATAGTATATCCCTCTTTGAAAACATTTATCTATTCCTATTTTATTTCAGGATAAGAAAATAACCTCCAAACTGGTTTTTAGGGATAATCAAATTTGGTCTAAAACAGTAAATTCCTTTAACAGAACCACAGCAAAGTTGTGGCTATCAGGGTTCTGTTTCAAGGTGGGAAATGAAAATAACATTATAAGCACATTCTTGGACTTATTTTCCCACCCTCAACCCTATCTCCTTCTTTATTTATCACTATGGTGGCCAGTGAATTAAAGGACACAGCACTTTCTAGACCTTTTCCCAACTCAGGTCCTCCCCCATCTGGGCGAACTCCTCTCAGTAGTGACATGCTTTTAGGGGGACATGCTTTTACCTTTGTCATAACCTCACTCCTGCAACCCTTCTCTCGATAGTGTCCCCTGGCATCTGTCCCCCACATGGATATGTCTTCTCTTTTCTATTCCATTCACTTCAGATATAAAAAACAAAAATGCTAGTTATGGTTCTGTCCTTTTCTAGTTATGGAACAGCAAACCAACAAAAAAACTGCATTCTAACAAGTTCATTAACATCTGGGTTCCAATCCTGCCTCAGATGTTTGTACTAGCTATATGACCTTGGGCAAATCACTTAATCTGTCTATGTCTCAGTTTCCTCATCTGTGAAATAAAGAGGTTACAATAGATGCCCTCTAAGATAATTCCAAGCTCCAAATCAAAACCCTGTGATCATTGTATTATCTTACAGATTTGCTAAGAAGAGGTTGATTTGGGTGAAGAAATCTGAACTTTTCATGAAAAAAAACTTGTGCAGTGTACTATTTTTTATTTTAAACACAGGACATTTTTTTAAAAGTCTCTATTGTAAAATAAATAAACACAAACAAAAGCCTTGTGAAACCCTTGAAGCTTGGAAATATAGATAAGGAAAAGTTTGGCCTGCTTTCCCCTCACCCACAGATGAGTTTGCTTAGACATTCCAACTGGAAGGGAGGAAATGACAGTCGCATTTTTACATTATCATTTGAATTACACATTTAAGAAATTCTTGAAGATGTACCAATGTTTAAAGGCATGAGGTCACCTTGCCCCATTTCTGAGGAAGAGCTGCAGCTGCACGATGTTTTCTGTTACAGAAGCCAGGCTGACTTCATTCTTTACATAGTGGGGAATTTCTCCAGGCTCCATAGATAGAGTGAGACTATTCCCCTCCACCTATTTGCCAAGACTGGACTAATCATTCTTATCTTACTAGGATGATGCTGCCAAGAGGAGATTATTCCCGCCCCTGACACACACTTTCAGGATATTTTTTAATTTCCTCAAATTTCTGTAGTGCTGTTATTTACTGGACCGAGCACTTAGTAATCCTAATTGATTTCCTACTATTGTTCAACCAAGCTACAAGGGCAGTAAAATGACTCATTGATGGACTGCTCTACCCAGACAGGAAGACACTAATACTGTTTTCTGACTAAGCTTACATTTACACTAGCATACCTTTTCAGCTACAGGATAATCCTGAGCTCTGCTACAAACAGATCGCTAATAAAGCTAACCACAATTCCCACCAGCCTCCACTGGTCCTTTGCTTTACTTAACTAGGAGCTCTCTCATTCATCAATATGTTATTATTTTTGTGACTCCTGTTTTGCCATCCATCTTTCCTTCTTTCCACAAATAAGACTTTGGCGAATAACATACAAACAGAGCTCTGTCAAGGAATCTGGGGCTCAATTTTACTCCTTTTGCCGACCAGTAAATACCAGGGTCTTTTACATTTGACCAGAAAAGCACTGGAATGCTGAATCTCAAGGAAATAGACCTGCCTTTCCTTAAGAAAGGCAAGGTTTAGCAAGCTCAAGAATTTTCCAGAAAACTTCAGACTTAATACAAACATGTAAACTTATTGAAAGTGATCTCTACAAATGGAGACTATGCTTAAAAAAAACAAAAACACACACACTAGATCTCAGGGTTGAGACAGAGCTTTGCTCTCCCCAGCAGGGTGAAAGAAATGGAAGTTCCCATCCTTAATGAAAATGTCTTCACTCCCAGCAGGCACGGGGAGAAATGGTTCAGGTACTCAGTGCAGTCAGCACTATTGGGAGCTGCAGTTCCTCCCCTTGGGTCACATCGGTTTAGAAAAGCTTGACCATGTACCTGCTGGTTCTCCAGGCTACTTGTTCATTGGTTTAACTGGAAAGGGATCATTTGCCATACTTTGACATGAACTCACTTTCACCTATCACTGCAGCTATAAAAGAAATTGCTTTGCTTCATTTCACTTCCTCTAGGGAATATGTTGTATTCCTGGGAGCAAACTTTCCCTTGCTTCATGTCCTCCAGTCTCCAACCATCTCCTTCAGAAGTCGACTCCTAGTCACATCCCTATATCATCTCACACGAGACCCCAGGAATTCACCCTAAGGCTCAAGCATATCTTTGCCGAAAGCCTTCTATTGGACATGGGGCAGAAGTTCCTGGAAACAGCTATATAGATGAACAAAAGGGGCCCAGAAAAATGCTATAAGTCATCCAAGATCACACAGAAAGTACACAACAGAGGCATTTTTATTTTTTTAAGGGATGGGAGCATTTGGGATCTAGCGTTTGGGCCTTACTTTATTAATAACAGAAAACTTTGCCCTACACCTAGTTTGAAAGAAAATGCATAAATATGTGAGACATTAACTAATATAACAATAATACCCGAAGTGTGATGAAGTCATGTGTATGTGACTAATTGATCAATGAGTGGTGTCATTAGAAAATGCTCTGAATGGAAGGGAAGGAGAGATCATTAGACTTTATTCTAAACAGTAGATTCTTACAGGAGTTTCACAGGAGAAGGACAAGGTGTGTCAATGACTTCAATTGAAACAAGAATTTTAAAGTAATTTTTAACAATTTTACTACAATTTACTATATTTCTCCTATCTTGATACAAATATACTTTAGCGGGTATAATTTTACTTTGAAGTAAAATTTTCATGCTATTTCTTCTAGTATTTATAAATTATTGTTCAGTTTTGTCTTACCTTTGTGGCCCCTTTTGGGTTTTTATTGGCAAAGATGTTGGAATGGTCATCCCTTTCCTTCTCTGGTTCATTTTACAGATGATAAAACTGAAACAAATAGGGTCAAGTGACTTGCCCATGATCGCAGAGCCAGGAGGTATTGGAGACCAGATCTGAACACAGAAAGATGAGTTTTCTTGATTATAGGATCAGGCACTCCATCCACTGCACCACCTAGCTGCCCAGCTCTACCTTTCAGGTATTCTTAAATCCTAGTCCTTCTAGCTTTCACAAGCTACCACAGCAAAAAGGCAAAGTAAAATGGTGTCTTGAGAATCTGGAGTCAGAGGAAGAGCTTCCCAAATCATCTCTCTCCTACTTACTAGCTCTCTGAACCTCAGTTTCCTCACCTGTAAAATGAAGGAGTCATAGTAGATGATCCCTAAGGTTCCTTCCTGGCCTGAACTCTATGGTTTACATGCCTTAATACTTTCTAATACTTTCAATTTGGAACAGAGCAAATAATGTGACTCCTCCACAGTCCCAAACCCAAGACCAGAACAATCAGTCTAGAGCAGAAGGGGAAGCAACTGGATATGATTAAGGAGGTGACTTTCTATATCTAACAAGGCAGAATCTTGTTGATTAGAAAGTGGCAGGACTCTGAAAAGAGAGCAGAATGCGTAAAAGGAAACATAAGACAATCAGATTTGGCATAGAGCTGGTCATACAGCAAGAGTGATATTACCTGTCTTCCTAGGGCAAAGGAGAAGCCAATCATGGGCAAAGAAAGGGCACAAAAGGCATAGTAACCTTGCTTATTCTCAACAGATGATCTAGCTAAGCTAAACTGGAAATAGAAGGATAGAGAGGACAGAAGATGCTCTCCCTCTCGCTCCTCTCCCCATTTCTCTGTCTCTTATCTCTGTCTCCCTTTCCAGATCAATTTCTCTCTGTCTCTACGTCTGTTTCTGTCTCTGGCTCTGCATCAGATTATCTATCTCTAGCTCTCTTTCTTTGCCTCTGTTTCTGCCTCTCTCTGCCAAGGCAGGGATTCCCTTTCTCTCAGGACTAGCTGTGGCTTCCTACTAGACCAGTGGTAGCATCTAAATCTCTATATTTTCCTTCCAGACCAATGATTTGTGGCTACATTTCTCCCTCTTGTTCTTTCTGCCAGGCCAGAAACCTAACCACATCTTGATTTCTCTCATTTTCTCTACTTCACTTCCTTCGTTCTTCTCCATTGTTGAGAGCTGGTAAGCATGAGATTTCATGTCAAATGGGACCTAGGAGAAGTACAGATTGGAATAAAGTCTGTGTTTAGAATTTTAAGTGGCAAAATTATATTCTCAATTTATAGAAAACACTTCTAATAGATTTATATGTTTGCATTATACTAGAAACTTTCTTCATTAAATACCCCCAGGCTCTCTTTGAGAAAAGTGTCTATTTTACTGAATAAAATTTAGCCTGTCACAGGGTTGTTTGTGCCAAATGTTTAACACTTCACGAGTTACTGATTTCTGGTATGGGGAGGGTAGAATTAGCACTGATTGATTTTAAAACAATTCTGATAAGTGCAGTAAGTAGTTGAATTTGACCCATGGAGGGGTCAAAATTGGTACTTTATGTCATAAGAAAGCAATTGAAGTAAATTCCATAGCTAACTTCTCTACTGATCATAGGAATGTTTCAGAGGGGATTCTGGGAAGATGACAGAATAGGTCAGAAAATTCCAAGCTCTCAAGATTTTCCCCCACAAAAGAGGTAAGGGGTCATTGGAAGCAAACACTTTGGTTGAAGGACAGGTCAAGGGAGAGAGTAGCATAAATAGAGAGCAGGACAAGGTAGAGGGAAATATAGTTAGTCTTTCACAACATGACTGTTATGGAAGGGTTTTGCATGACTACACATGCATAACCTATTTCAAATTGCTTGTCTTCTCAATGAGGGTGGGTGGGGAGGGGGGAAGGGAGAAAATGTGGAACTTAAAGCTTTATAAATGAATATTAAAAACTGTTTTTACATGCAACTAGGCAATAAGATATATAGGCAATGGGATACAGAAATGTATCTTTCTCTACAGAAAAATAGAAGGGAAGGGGACAAGGGAGGAGGGCGAATGAAGGGAGGACAGATTGGAGGAAAGGATAATCAAAATACACATTGTCCTGAGGTGGGGGGGGAGGGGAAGATGGAGAGAAAATTTGAAATTCAATATTATGTAGAAGTGAATGTTGAAAACTGAAAATAAATAAATTTTTAAAAAAGAAGGGGAAATCCGTTGTTCACCATTTAAAAGAGATCCTCTGAGAAAACTATGATAGGAATACCATAGTCAAATTCTGAAACCCCTAGCTCAAGGATAAAATGCTAAAGGCAACAAAAATAAAGCAATTTAAATATGATGGTGCCACAATTAGAATCACACAAAACCTAGCAGCAGAGACATTAAAGGACCGTAGGTCTTAGAACACTACATATCAAAGAGCATAAAAACTGGGCCTCCGGCTAAAAATATCCTACCCAGCAAAGTTAAGAATAATCATGAATGGAAAAAAACTGGACATTTAGTTAATTACAGACTTGCAAAACTTTTGTTTAAAAAAAAACAACCTGAACTTAATAGAAGATTTCACATACAAGAGCCAAGAGAAATATAGGGTACATACCAAAGACTGATTATAAGGAATTCAATAAAAATAGACTTTTACTTTTTATATATGTAAAATGTATGTCCAAGATTGTTATTAATAATTGGGGAGCTCACAAGAAAGATTGGGGAAAACCTGAATAGGATATGAATTTAAAAAGTAAAACCATTTAGGAACATTTTAAGAGGAATAATTATTTTATACAAATAAGGTACAAGAGGGAGAATCAATACAGCGGAATTAGATGGGGGGGAGGACTAGTAGTTCTGATAGCCTTCTTTCATCAGGAATGGGCTTAAGATGGAACAATACATATATATTTAGAAGAGCATAAAAGTCTTCTAAATTCAGAGGAAATAAAATGGTAGGGGCATAGGGAGAGGGAGAGGACAAGGGAGAGATCTTTAGAGGAGAAGGTGAGGGAATAGGCAAAAACGGGGTACAGAAGGGTGTTTAGATTTATGGGAATAAAAAGATAGAGTAGGGATCCTTGGAGGAGGATAGGTAAGTAATAAGAGGGCAAGGTAGTGCATAGAAGTAAAGTAGAGGTGGCAGGAGGGATAGGAAACAAGACATACAAACAAATATAAAAACAAAGATCAGGAATGTTTCATGGACCTTCCAACCATATACAGATATCCCGATAATGACTGCCATGATATACCTCAGTGCCTGGATCTCTAGAGTGAAGTTCTCTTCCTCCCCAGGTGGTTTATTATGTGCTCCAGTGATAACAGCACTTCTTTTCTCCTTGCATTGGGTCTCACCTAAATGTTCTCCATCACTGTATCCCTCCTCCAAATTTCCTCATGTTAGTATATTTTTCAAAAGATGAAGTGCTGTGTTATTGTCCTATTTTATTTATACATGTATGTATATGTACGTAGCATACAGATATGTGTAGCAGAGCATCATGGGAAAAGCAAACACTGAAATGTAACAAAGAGAGGGAATAGGACTCCTCAGTTTACAAATCTGGAAGCTAGTTTAAAAAATAATTAGTCACATAGTGAAAATGTACTCAATAGGAAAGTATATGTAGAACCTATACAGAACTGTATGCAGTCGTGGGGAGGGAGGGGGGTAGTGGGGGGTAGGTGTGGGGGGGATAAAATCTCAATTGTATGGCAGTGATTGTTAAACATTAAAAAATAATTAAAAAATAATAATTAGTCACTCATGTCAGGAGCTATTGACCCTTTTGAAGCTTTTGCAGGATTGTTGTTCAGTCATGTCAGACTCTTTGTGACCCCCTGTGGGGTTTTCTTGACAAAGATACTGGAGTGGTTTGCCAATTCCTTCTCCAGCTCTTTTTTTTTTTTTTAATAAGAGAGGAACTGAGACAAACAAGATTAAGTGACTTACCCAGGGCCACACAGCTAGTAAATGTCTAGTAAGTTGAACTGAGGAAGATGAGTCTTCCTGACTCTAGCCTCAGCCCTCTAACCACTGTGCCACCAAGCTGTCCCATTAGTAGCATTACTCGATGATATCTATCTCCAATAGCTCTGAAAATACAAAGCCAGCATTCAGCACCCTCAGAACAGAAATGAGGGGGAGTACGTAGATGATATCAGTAGCCTTGAGATGACAGAGGAGCTTAGTCACTCACTTAGAGAACTGTAGGAAAGGGAAGAACTAAATGGACAGTGCATTTAGGATGAAATTCCTAAGTCAAGGATCCAGGAAGCAGGGTCCAACTTGAGTCTCCCATTGCTACACAAAGTAGTGGTTTTGAGGATCCATATGGTGCTGGGGCAGACCTGTGTGTTCATTCTTGGGCTCTTGGTACCAGTGGAACACTGTGAGCAGGGAAAGATGAAAAAATATGTGGTTCCCAGCAAGTTTGAGTCCTTTTGTAGTGCAATCTTACCTGTTAATGGAAGATCTGTCTAATATAGGGAGACTGGAAATCTAGGGGGCATTCTCATAAGTCATGGCATGAGAAGTTGGTATGGTGCTAGGCCAAGGGTGGGGACCTTGCTATCTTGAGGTCACATGTGTCCTTCTAGGGTCTTGGGTGTGGCCTTTTGACTGAGTTCAAGATTTCCAGAACAAATCCTTTCATTAAGGGAATTTGGTCTGTGAAGTTTGGAGTCAATCAAAGGGCCACAATTGGGGACCTAGAAGGTCACATGTGGCCTTGAGGCCACACGTTCCCCACTCCTATGTTAGGCCATCTTTTCTGCCTACATTGTTCTCTATGATGCTAGGAAAGAAGTAGGAAAAGCATCCTGAAATTCATCCCTAGTACAAGTTTCATCTATTTTATTCTTAATGATTCTGATTTACCATTCTTTAAATAAACTGTCATGGTCAAAGGACCACAGTTTCCAAAACTGGGATACAGATCAGATGGAGAAGCTTTGTTGTTATTACAAACCATGGCAGGGAGACACCAGTTGATTGATAACTTTCCTCTGTTGGCCAAGTAAACTCTGAATACAAACAACATTCTAGGAAGAAGGAAAAAATGGAGAGCAATCAGTTCAATACTTGGAAGCAAAGCTAAGGCTTACACGTTGGCCACTGGTTTCAGAGGAGAACAGGGAAGAGCAACTTTGTTTTGCTCTGTGGCTAGCATGGTGGAAGAGTTGAGGAAGGAGTAAACCCAAAAACATAGGATGGAAAAACATAACTGTTTCACTTACCCCAAAATGGAGTTTAAAGATGCAACCTTTTGTACAAGAAGGGGGAAGATTAGAGATCTTGTTCTCTTTGCCTCCACATCCATGACAACAGCAAAACAGTTAGTAATATCTCAGCTTGCCCAAATTACAATTTGATCCTTCAAAAGATGAGGTTTCACACATAACGGGGGGGAATTAATATTATTTTTTTTAGAAAAAGATTACTAAGGATTGGTACAATCTGTCTGCTCTCAACATCATTTTAAAAATATATACATACATACATATATAGATAGATATAGATAACTATATAAACTTGAAAAATATATAGAGTTTCCAATTAGGATCATTCTATTGCGGGGAGAGCTAGGTGACACAGTGGATAGAGTACCTGCCCTAGAGTCAGTAAGACTCCTCTTCATGAGTTCAAATCTGTCCCCAGACACTTACTAGCTGTGTGACCCTGGGCAGGTCACTTAACCCTGTTTGCTTCAATTTCTTCATCTGTAAAATGAGCCTGGAGAAGGAAATGGCTAACCACTGCAGTATCTCTGCCAAGAAAACCCCACATGGAGTCACAGAGCATCAGACACAACTGAAAAGTGACAACAAAAACTTAATTCTATTTTGGACATTATTCCCACCAACAATGAGGGATAGGGTGCTTAATTTCCTTTTCTAGATCTTTTCCCTTGGATCACCTCCCTTCTCCCCCACCTTCAATTTCTATTTAACTGTTGGTAACTTCCCTGCAGTTCAACAACAACATTCATAGGTTTTTCCCATGTTTAAAAAAATTCTTTACTTCATTCTGTCCTCCCTTCAAGCTATCATTCTCTATATTTCCTCCTTCTCACAACAAAACTCCTTGAAAAATCCCACAGTGCTCATTGGCTGTCCTTCCTCACCTCACTCTCACTTCTCATCCCCTCATAGCCTGGCTTGAGACCATATCATTTGAGTAAAACTCTTCTCTCCAAGGGTAGCAATGATCTTTTCATTTTGAAGTCCTTAGTCCATTCTTCTTGACTTTCCTGCAGCTTTTGATGCCTTTGACCTCTCCCCTCCTCCTGTACATTCTCTCTTTCCTGGGCTTTCCTAACACTGCTCTCTGCTGATTTGCCTTTTGCCTATATACCCTCTCTCAGTTTGCTTGTTGGTTTGGCATCGATCTCTTGCCCTCTGTGCGGATTTTCATCAGTTTGCAATTTTTCATCAATTTAATTAATCACAAAGCACTTATGAAGTGTTTACTGTGTGTCTGGAATGGTGCTAAGTGCTGAGGAAACAAAAAAAGTTAAAAACGTTCCCAAAGGGCTGCTCAAGGAGTTTACATTCATCTGAGGGACATTTTACATTCAACATGTAAGAAACTAGATACATACAAGATATATGTGCAAATGGGAGATCTATGAGTAAATGGGAGAAAATCTTAGAAAATAAGACATTAGAAGGTGGAAGGACTGAGAAAGGCCTCTTGCAGAAGGTGGCCCTTGATCTAAGAATTGAGGGTTGCCAGAGAAACTAAAAGAGGGGAGGGAGGGAAGAAGAACATTCCATGCTTATAGGACAGCAATGCAGAGAAGGCACAGAATGTAGAGATAGAGCACTGAATTCTCCAACAACAAGTAGGCCAGTGTCCTCAGTAGGCCTGGGGGTGGGGGCAGGGAGACTGGGAAGGTTCATTTTTCTTTACAGATGACTCCCAAATACCGAATCCCACCATTTGCTACCTGTCTGACCTTGGGCAAATCACTTAATTCTTAGTTAAACTTGAGTTTTGTCAACTATAACTTGAGGAAGTTCAACATCACAGCCCTTCAGGTCCCCAATAAATCTGCAACTCTGTGATTCCGTAGTTCTTAGAAATGCTCACATATTTGTTTTTGAGGTTATATTTTCTATTTGTAAAAGTAATTTAACTGGCTACATTGGGTTACGTAGCTCATAACTAGCTCATGTCTATCGCTCAAAACCAAGTTGAGTATAGTTCCTTACAATGGGGTCTCTAATAATACCATTTAGGGAAAATCTTCTCTCTACATGTCATCTAGGAATTGCCAGATCTTTATAAGAACAATCAAATGCTGTGGTGAGCTGAATCTTCCTCCACAAAACAAACTCACTTGCCTTTGTAACTGGAGGGGTATCATAAGAATTAGCAAACAGATGGACTTTTGGAAACCATCTAGCTAAATGCAAACAAGTAAATGTACCCCAAAATGAAACAGAATTTGGGAATATATTATATGAACCAAAATCCTAAATATTTGGCTGCATTTACCATTTCTATAAATAAGATGGGATCAGTGTTTTTCCTCAGAATCCACTGGCACTATGATGCAAGATTATTTGGCTTGCTGATGTCAAACCCCAAACAGAAAGATGAAAAGAATGGGAAGAGAAGGAATGGGAAAGGGCTGGTTGTGTGTGAGTATGTGTGTATGTCACAGAGACAGAGGGGGATAGAAAGAAAGAGACAGGGACAAAGATAGAGTTAAAGAAATAAAAAGTGACCGAGGCAGACAGAAACGAGAGGAGGCAGCGTTAGCTAAGCACAACAGAATAGGGATACCAAAGCATACCCTTACTTGGTCTGTCTTTAAGAGAGTAAGTCAGAGAAACATCAAGGCAGCTTATGACCTGTCCACTAGAAAAGAGACCCAAAGTCCTACATGCATATTCTCTCTCTTCCCCCCTACTTGTTTGCATTTATTCAGGTCACATGTAAGAGTCTAGCAAATATTTTTTTTTTTTTTTTTGCCGGCAGTTCTGTAGGCTTGCTACTTAGCTTCCTGTGTGGTTTATAGGCAAAACTGTTCCTTTTCCTTTTCAAGTTCTTAGTCAAATCTGATAGCCATTGATTCCATTTCAGAAAACTGAGGAAACTTCCTTTTAAGAAACAAAGCTAGCTTTGAATCATTATTTATAACACCATGATTACCAGGAAGATACTGACTCCATCTAGTCACATGACCCATCCCTACCTCCTTTTCTGGGACCTTTTTGGTAGAGGATAGTGATAGGATGTATCATTTGCATAGTTCACTTTTTCCATCTCAATCTCACCACACTCCCCCCCCGCCCCATATCCCCATGGCTAGAACATAATGAGACATAAATCAACAATGATGATGTTGCTCAGTAAGAAGTCAAATTCTTGTTAAATAGTAGTCATATGGGATACTCTAGAACAAACTTGTCAATTAGTTAGAAATATAATTATAGGATTATATTATAGGAAGGAAGGAAGGAAGGAAGGAAGGAAGGAAGGAAGGAAGGAAGGAAGGAAGGAAGGAAGGAAGGAAGGAAGGAAGGAAGGAGGGAGGGAGAATCTCAGAGGTGAAATTTGTGGAATGATCGCTACAAATGCATAGCTTCATGCCAAGTAGCCACTCCCACCCATAAGAAAGGCTCATTCTAGACCAAGGCCATTCTAGACCAAACTTGTCAACCAGATAGAAATATATTTCTAGGACTATATAATATCAAGAATGAGGAAAGAAACAAATAAATGAATGAATGAATGGATGAATGAATGAACAAACTCAGAGGTGAAAGTTGTGGAATTGTTGCTACAAATGCATAGCTTCATGCTACGTGACCTCTCTTATCCATAAGAAAGGTTCCAGAGGTCACAGTAGGAAATCTAGATGGGTGTGTTTGTCTTCTTTATTCCAAAAGATTAGTAGAACCCATGGTGAGGAGTAGGAGCAGTGATCCCCTAAGTAAATATAGCTTATGGGGGTGGAGGAAGCAATATAGCTTCTATACAGAGAGTTATTTCTGCCTAATTCTAAGACTTCTTTGAAGTAGTAAATAACATATGAACCAGTAAGAAGCAGTGAAGAGTTGTTCTTTTTTAACTTGTGGGGGTTTTTTTCCATACCAGAAAAAATTTAAAAACAAGCAAATGAAAACCTAATCTGAAATGCCATGGGAATAGTAGAATTTTTTCAACTGATTTTTAAATTTTTTAATTGATAGACAATTGGTTTAATTATAAAGTATAGGGAGAATGGAATGAAGTATTGAGTAGTTCCTCTAGGAATTAGCAGTGGAATTAAATCTGTTGAACATTTAAAAATATATACATTTTGGGCATACATAATGACATCTTTCCTATTCTTTTGCCATGAATATTGATCTAGTCAAACCATGGTCCCATTTGGCAAAGTTCCTTTGCCTCTTCCTAAGGTTCCCCTGAGGACTGGATGCAAAAATCATATCTCCTCATTTGCAGAATCACAGAGTACAAGAGGCCAACTAGACTATATAGCCCGACTAGTCCATCATGTATCTAACCAATAATTCCTTCTTCAATATTGCCAACAAACAATCATGTGACCTCCATCCTTCCACTGGAGAAGAACCTTCTGACTCCCAAGGCAGTCCATTCTAGTTTTGAATAACATCTGTTATTCAAATAAGTGGGAGATTTTCCTTATATTGACCAAATTCTACTTCTCTATTACTTCCACCCTTTGCATCTAATTATGCTCCCTGGAGTCAAGCTTAAGAATTTTGATTTTTTCCTCCATCTGACAGCCCTTTGAATACTAAAAGAAAGCTATCGTATCAGCTCTTGCCACCTAATTCTTTCTTCTTGAGGCTAAATATTGCCCGTTCCATTAACTGACATTCATATGACCTCATAATCATAGGGGAAAAAGTGAAAACTTCCATTTTGAACACTCTATGAATCAGTGAATCTTTATAGTTGTTTTTATACACAAAAGTAAGGAAATGCATTTAAGGGAAAACAATACAGACTGTGTTTCTAAGCTGATGAGTTCTGAGCCAACAGAACTCAGGAAAGGAGTAATTGTCTAGTATTCCCTGACATATGACATCACAAAATCCCACACGAAAAGATAGTGCAGTAAGATTCATTGCCCATGTCCCTCATCTTTTTCCTGGAGTCTTTAAAAAGGAATTTGGAGGCTCAAATATCACATTCATTTCAAGGTATACCTGAGTTTTACACAAGTTGGGGACTTTGTTTGGGACCACATTTCCATAGCGGCTTCAAGCCTTCAGGATTCAATAAGGGTCAGAGGAAACACATGTACAGTAAGAAATAAACTGTGTTTCCATGAAGTGTCTGAGAAGCTGTGGATATGAGAAGTGTAATTCAGATTTCCTGATTTCAGTCTCAGTCATTTCTCAGCTGTAACTTTAAACCTCATTTGTGGTTAGAACACAAATTCTTGGTACTGTTCTCAAGTGGCATTAAGCATCTTGTGCAGGAAGCTACTTGCATATGGTGCCCACATCTGTTTCTCTCATTTTTCCTTGGTTTCCCAAGCTGATCGCCAGGCTTTCAGTAAAGTCAGCTGCCTCCAGAGTGGTTAAATAAGGAATGGAGAACAGCACCTGAGAAAAGGTTGTCAGAATGCTGCTTGAGTGTTGAAAATGCCATGAGGGGGTGAGAGGGAATGGAAGGGGAGTTGAATGAAGTAAAAGGTAAAATTTCAATGATTTTCTACAATCCAGAAATTCAACAAGCATTGACTGTGTAAGGTACTAAGAATACAGAGATAGAATACAAAAATATTCCTTGCCTTCAAGAAGTTTACATTTTAGTGAAGCTATGTTACCAAGCCCAGACCCCTGCTTCCTTTGGAACTCACAGCACTACATATGTCATTAGCATACCCTAAACTAGACGACCCTTTCATCGGCAACTGAGAATTTGACTAGCTACTGAGCTCTCCATCTTTGCCTTGCCTTATCACAGAAAGCACAAAAATGCCTTTCTATAATTTTATCAGTCACCAGAAGCACCTTTCCCGGATTTCCTACCTTTAGGAATTCTACCCCTCAAACCCCATCCAGTGGCCTGGGAGCATAAAAATTTTCAAGACCGTAGTAATCTCACTTAGGCTGCCCTACTTTTGAACAATGACCAATGTCTACCAAGAACATTTGATCTCGTCCTGCAACTTAACTTGATGACTTACTAGTGGTCTGTATCCTTTTCTCAGAAGAGAGATGAGAAATGAAGCCAAATTTGGGTTTTCATGGAACGTTTGTCATTTATTTTGCAAGTTGTACTGCAGAGTTTCTATCATCTTCCAACCACAAGTTTTCTTCTGAGGATTACAACCCAGAAGAAGCACTCCGCACCAAGTTAGCAGGCCATTCCTGTACTTTCCATCTGCTCCTTTTAATCATTCTCTCCTGATTTCCAGTATACTGTGTAGGTATCCTCAAACTTGTTTTGTCTTCCATGTTTATTTCTTTTCTTATATCGTTCATTCTACTTTCAATGTTCCCCATCTTTCTGGATCAAATACTAATCATCTTTCAAGCAGATAAAATATCATCTCTCCTGTGATTTCAGCTCTAAAAGTATTTTCTTCTTCTGGGTATCCATAGAAATGGAGTGTTGTAGAAATGGCTTCTAGTTAGAAGTCATTGTTCTAGTATGAGGCTGGACACTTACTAACTAGGATATAATAATTTAAGTCTTTCATCTTTCCTTCAACTGTCAAATAGGCATAATACTATCATAGAATACACATCTAGAAAGGACTTTAAAGACCATGTAGTATGCCTACTTCAGGTCTAGGATGAAGGAGCTGAGACCCAGAAAAGGGGAGTCACTTCTGTAAGATCCTATCTGTAGCGACAGAGCCAAGGTCTTCTGTCTCTGATCCCAGTGCCTTTCCTGTTGTGAAATGCTTGTACATCTTACTCTATTGCTTTGTTAAGAGGAAAGTGCTTTATTAAGCAGAATATAAGTATGACCTTCTGGTGCCTGTGCCTCTCAAATCCCTAATCACATACTGCAATTGAATTCTGTTTATTTAGAAGAGGTCTTATCCCTCCTTCTGGGACTATGACTTATTCACCTTTGAACTACCCTCCCAAAGTGTCAAATATAGCAGAAAGTGATTAATAAATGTGTGTTGAACTGAACTGAACCAAAACAACTAATAATTCTGAATTGCTTATGCAGAGAAAAAGAACTCCTATGTGCAAGGTGCTTTACAAAATGCTTTTCTTATAACAATCCAATAATCCTCTGGATCTTGAAATTTATAGACATAGATAGCTCCTCCAGTGATGCAGGCTGAGCCCCATCCAAGGCTGCCCATCCTGTGTGCCACCATTCCATCTCATCCTCTGAGTTTGCCATGGAGGACAGCCTTCCTCTCATTCTCTTTAGTATGAATATTAATGGAACATGGAGGCTACTACTTATCAGTTACCTCTCATTCCCACTATATTACTGGCCCATCATTTCCCCCCACCCCCCCCCCCCCAATCCCCTTCTTCTTCTCTTATATAACTCCTACCCACCAGGCATCTTTCCGTTGCCAATTCTCAACTTCTGTTCTTCAGTGACTACTGTATTCCATGACTTGCAGTCGTAAAACATCATTCATAAACCTGATACTAAAAAGATGGCTCTTTGTTTCAGAGAATAGCCTGAGGTCATTAAAAAGAACTTTACATTTCCTGAAAGTAATCCAGTCTGATCGCCTCTTCAATCCTGCTTCCATCTCATTGCCTATTTTCAGAATGTATCCAAGATACACACACACACACACACACACACACACACACACACACACACACAAATGAACAAGGCCTATAGGCGATTTATCTAACTCCATATTATAAACTGGAAAATAGGCACTCTTTACCTACTCTTTTTTTGTATTTGTGGAGAGTTTGCTCAAGTTCTTTTGAGTGATCATGAATCTCATTTAGGCAACGGCTGTGAAAAGACACATCCTCATTTTAGAGATGAGCAAGCTGTGATTCAGAGAGTTAAGGTTCTTGCCCAGTTATATACTAGATCTGGAATTCAAATATAGTTTTTCCAACTTACTTTCTACTACATTGAGCATTTCATAAATTACTCAGGGTTTTACCACAGAAATGAGTGAACATGGTCAGTAAGCTACCCCACCCATGGAACTCCATGAATTCCCACAGGATCTACTGGAGTAAGTGTAGCAGATCCCTTTCTCATACTTCCCAGAGTCATGTGGGATGAGAATCTGACTCAGTGTGTAATTAATTGTTCCTGTACCCTCTTAGGATTTCACATCGTTTCACATTTCAATGCCAACCGATCACTCAGTTCTGAAGAACTACAGGCATGGTCATATGTATTTGATCTGGACTTCCTGCTATGCGCAACGATTTTTAAATAGTTGCAAGTAAAATAACTCCAGAAATATAACAGTTTTATGCTGAGCTCATAGTGGAACATTATGGTTCAGAGACTGCCAGGAGTTCATTTGTAAGTCACTCTGAAATATTCCCTTAGCCAAAGATTTGCCATTGACTGTTTCAGTCAAGAAGCAATTTACTTCCCAAAATATTTCCAGATGTTCAAATCCCACTTCAGTTGGAAAAGAATCCTTTTTTTAAAAAAAAAATCTAAGAATAAGGGGATTTGCTCTACATCTACTCCATCATGTGGTCTACTTTCTCTCAACATGTAGAGGGAAAAATTCCCATTCATTTTGCATTGCTGGCCATCTTTACTCAGGAAAGCCCCATTCTAAGGGTATTGCCGGTCAGAAGAGAAATGCTTTTGCGGCATCTCTGGGTGGAAATTTGCACATCTGCTCCTCGTATGTCTGGCTCCAGTCAAGGCTGTCATACTTGTAATGGTCATGAGAACTCCAACTCACCCTCCCTCCCACTAGCCCAAGGAATGGGAAAGGACAGTATTGTAGATGTCATTTCTCATCCCATAAAATATTTCTGAGTAAACAGAGTAAAGTGTGTTCACATTACTTTCAGAATAGCCCACATTTGGTTCATGAAACTGACACAATGCCAGGAGTTTATATACATTGTCCAACCTGCAATTTTAAATTTTGGCCCATACCTACAGAATTTTTATAGCACAGACTAATAAAGAGAATGCCTACAATTAGTGTATTAATCAGTTGTCTACTTCCTCACTGCAAACCAGGGTAACTGTCTTTTCCATATGGCACTGGGAAATTTTTATTTCAGTGGCTCTAAAAAAACAAATATCAAACACATTATTCCACCTTTCTCTGATAACACATAAAGGATAATGTAATTGACAGAAGCTAAAAGCATAGACAGATTATGCTTTGCTCTTGGAAGAAACATTTATACCTTTTTTTCTTTTAAGAAGGGAATTTATGAAAAGATTCACAATCTTAAAATCATATTTGATTATTTTTTCCCTTCCCTTATCCTTTCCCTAACCCCATAAGCCATTGTTTAGTCTTCTCAGTTCTACTTAATAATATTTCTCATACTTACCCCACTCACATAGCCTCCACCCTAGTCGAAAACCTCATCAACTCTTTTCTGGGCTATCCCAACAGTCTCTCTTGTCAACTCTGCCTCTTAAAATAAAAAAGCTTCCTTTAGAGCATTGTTCGGGTGCTATTTCTTATACGAAGATTTCCTGACTTATGAAGATGATAATAATTGATCCTTTTTTTTTTTTTTTTTTGCAGTGGTTGGGGGTTAAGCGACCTGCCCAGGGTCACACAGCTAGGAAGAGCCATAGGTCAGATTTGAACTCAGGTCTTCCTGACTCCAGGGTCAGTGCACTATCCACTGTACCACTTAGCTAACCAATAATGGTTCCCTCTTAAAGTTATGTCATACTCCTTTGTTTGTAAGTGCTGCAGTAGATATAGTTCTGGATCTTGAGTCCGGAAGACTTGTTCCTGAGTTCAAATCTGGCCTATGACTCTTACTAGCTGTGTGACCCTGGGTAAATCATTTAACCCTATTTGCCTCAGTTTCTTCAACTATAAAATGAGCTAGAGAAGAAAATGGAAATTTTTCCAGTATCTTTGCCAAGAAAGCTTGAAATGAAATCACAAAGAGTCAGACACAACCTGAAATGAGATCACAAAGAGTCGGACACAACCTGAAGTGATTAAATAGCACCAATATATTCATTCTGTATGTATGCTTGTTTTATCTCCCCAAGCAGGAATGGAAAACCATAGAATCATGGATTGACATATAGAAGAAACCTCAAAAGCCATCTAGCCCAATTCTCTCTTTTTTACAGATGAGGGAATAGAGGCCCAAGGAGGTTATATGAGTTGGCCAAGATTACATAGGTAGGAGTAACTAGGTGATGCAGTGGATAAAGCACTGGCCCTGGAATTAGGAGGACCTGAGTTAAAATCCAGCCTCAGACATTTAGCACTTACTACCTATGTAAGTGATCCTGGGCAAGTCACTCAATCCTGATTGCCTCACAGAAAAGAAAAAACAAGGTTAACATATGTAGTCTATCTCAAAAGCAGCATTTGAACACAGGTCTATGATTCCGGAGCTAGTATTCTTTCCTTTGTACATAAAGATTTGGTCTTTGACTTTCTACCTTGGCCTTGCATACGAGACATTTAATAAATATCAAACTTTTAAATTAAATTCAAAAGATCTCCCTTCAGCAGAACTCGGCTATTCTTGGGCACAGATTACATGCAGTTCTGTATTTTGTGAAGGGCATCTTGTATCATTGGACTGATACAAACGTTAACTTCTGAGATAGCCTTAATGAAGACACAATCTCCCAAGATAACCAAAAATTTGGTATATGGCCTGTCATACCTTCCATACAAACCTCATAATTAACCTAGGTTTTTGTGCGAGTATAGTCACCATTAAAAGGAAAAATCATTTTGTGTACTTAGGGCTTCTGAGTCATGACCAGTATGAAACCTCAAATAGAGCTGAAAATCTGCTTTTTCACCCCAGAATTCCTCCTGTGACTGACTCTAAAGTAGTATTCCTTGGGTAAAAATCTGACTCATGAATACAGCTGAGTTCCTATGAGTGGAGAAAGTGCTCTCCATTCCAGGTCATCTCCCTTTCTCTGTAGTCAATCTTGAAAAGACATTTTCCCCTTAAGCATTTTAATAACATGCTGTCTCTACTTGGCTTACAAGTCGTTTTCATCTAAGATTATTATACCAGATAACATCCCACAGACCTCCTCTTCCATTTTTTGTAGGAGGATAGTTATAAAGAATGAAAACCTTAATGAGTAAAACAGAAGAATAGAGAGGGAAACAATGAGATAATCAATTTAAACAGAAAGCAGTCATCGGGTAACTAAATCTGATTGCAATAACAGTGCCATATTTTTGCCATGACTTCTGCGTTTCTGGTTTTTGTGCTTGTGTTTCCCTCCTCCTCTTTCCTATCTTTCTCCTTCTCCTCCTCTTTATCTTCCTCCTCCTCCAGCTCCTCCAGCTCGTTGGCTCTCAGCTGGCTATGTATACAGATTAATTATTTTAGGTAGTATTACTGTGTTAAAAATTTACCCCACTTAAGGCTACAGCATCCAATGGTTTCCTAAAAATGTTCCCACTATTTTAATATTCTCTCTCTCTCAAAAGAAAGCAGCTTCTCTCCCTCTCTTCTCACTAACCATTTCTCTGATCTTAAGAAAATAAATACATTAGACTACCAGGTTCTACATTCTAGAGTTTAGAATCTGGTCAAATGTCCTAAAGTCTTAAAGAAAATAATAATAAAATGGTGGAGCTGGAGGTTGAAGATCATTTAGTTCAGTTCTACTCATCTCTTCTTTATTTCATTCCTGCCTTTTTACAGATGAATAAGTAAATGAATGAATGAATGAGTGAGTTATTAAGTGTTTTGCTATGTGCAAAGTGCTGTGCTAAGCCCTGGAGATACAAATAGAAAAAGTGAGGCAGGTCCTCCTTCCCAAGGAATATAGGTGAGAAAAAGGCAAGAGAGGAGTCATTTAGAAGTAGAATCACAGGGTTTTCCCATTGGAAGGGACTCTAGAGATCTCTAGTCCGGTGCCCTCGTTTTACAGTGGAGGAAACACATTCCCAGTGGTTTAATGACCTGTCAAAAGCCATAAAGCTGGAGAAGTTAGAGGCTGAGCTTTCAAATATTTTGGAGGCCATAGAAGACCAAATAAAAGCTAATATTTGCATAGGGTTTTAAAGTTTGCAAAGCACTTCACATGTTTTATCTCATTTGCCTTTAAGGTTATCTTGCCTTATTCTTGTACCATTATTTGATGCATTAATTCAGTGTTTTAAAGGCAAGTCATGTAGAGGGTGGAGAGCTGGCTTTGGAGCCAGTCTAGGTGCTATGGGGAGATAATAAGTAGTTTTGGATAGTAAAAATAGTCCCGTGATTTTCCCCTGATTTTGTGAATTCCAGCTTACACCTTTCAGGTTTCAATTGTTGTGTACACTTTGTAAAAAGTAATAAACTATCTCAGCCCACAGAATTTTTGCAGAATGTTTTCCCTGCAAAGACTCTAAAAGGTTTCCTTTGAAAGTTGTCCTGAAAAAAAAATTAAAAAAAAAAAAGTTAAGTCCTGCCAGAGTACTTAAGGGGAAAATTTCATCCCTAATTCATCAGGTCAAAAAATAAAATAAAAGGCTTGAACCCTCCTAGATTTTCTGAAGCCAGAAACAAAGCATATTTTCCATGGAATGTGTGAAGAAAAAGAAATGCTAGAAAAGGCATCCTAGAGGTACGGAAATCATGAGCGTGATGGGGAAGGCTATCAGCTGACCCAATCAGCCTGATTCACAATCCAGGAATTTAGGATTAAATTCAGGGTTACAGGACTGGATGTGGCATCTGGAACACCCAAATTCAAATCCAGGCTCAGATACTTAATAGCTGTATGACTCTGAGCAAGTTACTTAAACCTGTTTACCTCAATTTCTTCATCGGTAAATCAGCTGGAGCAGGAAATAGGAAGCCATTCCAATATTTTTGCCAAGAAAACCCCAGGTGGGATCCCAAAGAGTCAGATACAATTGAAACAAGTGAACAAAATAACACCTACCTCCCAAGGCAGTTGTTAGTATACAATGAGAAAATATTTGTAATGCACTTTGTAAACCTTAAAATGCTATATTCATGCTGTTTTTAATATGATCTTACATAAAGACCACATATATATATGTGCATTTGCTTTTTTCCCTTCTAGCCTGGATATTTAATTTATAGAACCAGAACAAAAAGATCCTCAGGGATGTCAGCAGACCAGGAACAGCGTTGCATCATTGATAATAATGTCGGGGATCTGGAGTCAGGAATTCCTGGCACTAAATGCTGCCTTTAATAGACACTGGCTATGTCTTCTTGGGCAAGGCATTTAAACATTCTGAGCCTCAGTTTCCTTATCAATCAAATGGGCCTGATAATAATGGGTTGTTGTGGGGGCTCAAATGAGATAATGCCTTTAAAGTGATTTCTGACATTTAATGTGCAATACAAATGCCAGTTCTTTTGAATTAGTTCTTTCTGAGTGTAAATATGAGCTGCTTTATGCACCTTTCATTGAATTAGTGGTTGTGAATCAGTCTCTTATGATTGGGATTCATAGCACAATGGAAAGTGAGCTTGGAGTAGAAAAGCCAGGCTGGAATCTTGCTTCAAACACTTCTATTTATATAGCATTTTAGAGTTTAGAGAGAGATTATTTGAGCCTTTCAACAACCCCATGGAGTAGCTCATGCAAATCATGTTTATGCAGAAGTCAACCCCAACCAGCTCCACAGAGCCAGATTGTGAAGCTCTTAGTTTAAGCATTTACATTGTGGGAAATTGTCAATTGCTACAAATCAGGGCTTGGTTTGTCTTTTTGTTGATTTCCAGACTTAAAGAAAGTGATGGAACAAATGTCAATAATGCAGATTAAATTTTTAAATATGCCCTGCTTTTCAGAGATCTGGTTGTTAAACATATACTAGACCGTCCTTGTATATTACTCTTTTAGAAATAATGAAATGGAAGACGAGAAATGTCAAATTACTTGCCTAAACTAACACAGCTAAGTGGAAAAATCAAGACTAGAACTCAGATCTTATGTCTCAGTCCAAGTTTCTTTCCACTAAGCATGTGCACAAATCTTAGTGGAGTGCTTTTTAAATTTATGTTTTGACTAAGGTTTTTACTCTTGCATCTACCAAGTTCCTGTAATTCAGTAGTCAAAAGTTGAATATCCATTCTAGTATCTATCTTCTTTCTTTTTTTTACTCTCCCCCCACCAGCAAAGTCTATATCCTCTTTCCTTAAAAAGTCCTCATCTTGTGCCTAATCCCTTAGTCATGGGTTGGGAAACTGGTTGAATAATGTGATCAATTGATGTAAGGACATATAAATGACTCCAATTTCAAATAACTTGGCATTTCATAGAGATTCATGGTCTTAACACAAAGGATTGATTAATGTGAATTGTGGGTACCTTTAAAGACCAATGAAAATGTAGGGGACCTTTGATCAACCTCAGCCCAAAAACTCAGAATAGAATCACACAAAGTTAATGAGAAGCTAAACTAATCATAATGAAGCATTTATGCCCAGATTCTTCTATGACATGTGAACATATTTCTCTGTGTGAATCAGAAGGAGCTACAATTGGATGAATGAGATGGACACAGCCCCTGGTGGCAAAAAAAGACAGTTGAATGAACCCAAAAAGAAGAGTAGACTTTTCCTCACTCCCTCCACAAAGGCCATGTCACTATGAGGTGGAGCTACTTGGTCAATAAGAGATTCAACAAGAGTGAAAATGCACATTCTTAGCAAGCATAGGTAGATGCAGAGAGATAGTTGCTTGAAGGAAAAAGTAACTTCCAGGAGTTGGTATCAAGAAAGATTGCGAACCATGGACCATCTCTTGAGATCTAGTGCTGGCAATTGAGAGTCAAGCTGTGGAGAAGAGTAAACCCTAGAAGTCCAGTGAGCAACCCATCAGCAGAGACATTTTGTCCAGGGGGAAGCATATGAGGGATCCACAAGAGAGAATTACCTTGACCACATGTTCCCTATATGTATCAATCACTACAATTGTACTCTCAGTTTAGATCTACTCTTTCTTCATGGAGTCTGTATATATTTATAGAAAAATATGTCCCAGATTTAATAGGGGGATGTTTTGTAACTAGTCTTCTCACCATATCACCTTAGTAAATGCCTTTGCTAAGAATTAATTAGGGTTACTAGTTAATTATTAATGGAAGCACATGGGTGAAGGCTTGTAAACGACAGTTTCAAAGATGTGAAACCATTGACAGTAGGAGTCACCTTTTGGGTAGGTCATAGTGGGTGCTACGGAAAGACTATTTGAAACTTAGGGAAATGGTAGATGTCTTTTATAGGTAGCTGATCTAAATTCTTTGATTAAATGATTCTCTCCTTCCCTAAGAAAGTATTCCTCTATGTTCCTCATGAGCAAGCTCTCCTCCCATTTTCAGTTCATTCATTCAACAGATATTAATTATGTGCCTAAAACATGCAAAGGACTTGGGATACAAAGATAAACTGAAGTCATTCCTGTCTTCAGTAAATAAGCTACAGTTTACTGTACAGATACAACACAGAGAGATAAATAAATAGGAGGAAATTAGTGGAGAAAGATACTGTTGGCAGCTGGGAGTGGGGAGGTTGGAGGGTATCAGCAGAGCCTTGAAAGAAGGTAAGGATTCTGAAGGTCAAGAGTGAAGAGGGAAAAGGGTGGCCTACACGTACTGGAGGGCTTGTAAGAATGCAGGGAGGAGGCGATGTGGAGACTGGGGAATAGCGAGGAGCCCAGTTTAACTGAACTATATAGAAGATAGGGATGCTGTGTAATGTGAAATAACACTGTACACACGGGTTAGAAGCAGGTTGTGAAAGATCTCAAATGTCAAGGTGAGGAATCTGTACTTTATCAATCAGTTTAAAAGCATTTACTAAGATCCTACTGTGTGCCAGGTACCACGATAGGTGTTAGAGATACAATAACAAAGAACAAAACAGTCCCTGCATACAAGGAGTTAACATTTTATTAGGACAGATAATGAGTACATATATAAATATATTAAAAATTAATATAAAGAATATATGCTATATGCATTGCACAGTAACATATTATGTTATGTTATAATATTTCATATATCGTTTTATATTATATATAATATTTTTATATATGTATAACAATATAATGAACTAATAACAATAATATTTACTGTTCAGCATATATACTATATTGGGACAACTAAATGAGGCAGTGGGTAAAGAGCCAGCCCTGGAGTCAGGAGGACCTGAGTTCAAATCTGGCCTCAGACACTTACTATCTGTGTGATCCTGGGCAAGTCACAACCTCATTTACCTCAATATCTTCATCTATAAAATGGGCTGAAGAAGGAAATAGCAAAACACTCTCGTATCTTTGCCAAGGAAACCTCAAATGAGGTCACAAAGAGTAGGACACAACTGAAAAATGACTGAACATGACAATACAATGAACTAATTACATATATGTGTGTATATATGTATGTGTTTTATATATACATATAAACATATAAAACACATACATATATACATATACAATACACAACACATACAAATTGCATGTATATACATAAACAGACATATACACATATACACACATACATATATATATATATATATATATATATATATATATATATATATATATATATATGAGCTACACATAAAGTCATTAAAAACAAAGTGCTTGGTGGTGGGAAAGAACTAGTGGTAGTATGATCAGGAGAGGCAAGATATTCTCTGAGGTGAGGATTAGGAAGCAGGGTGTGTGTCAGTCACCAGCAGAATGGTTAATGTAAAGACATTAAAGATGAGACAAAATGTTTTGTGTTAGTAAGAGAGAAGGACAGTATGACTGTATCACAAAGGAGGGACAGTAGTGTACAATCATGCTGGGAGCCAGATGGAACCAGACTGTGAAGTACTTTAAAAACTAAACAGGAAATTATATTTTATTTCAGAAGAAATGGGGAGTCATTGGAGTCTGTTGAGCAAAGAGGCGACAGGAAAATTATGTTGGCAGCAGTGGGTAGGGTGGACTAGAGTGGGAACAGATTTGAGGTAGAGAGGGCAATTAGCAGGTTGTTTCAATGACCTGAGCAAGAGATGATGAGGGCCTGAAGTGTGTTAGATATAAGAGCAGCAAGATTTGGCAACTTCTGGGCAATGTGGTGCGTGCGAGTGAAGAGTCAGGGACAAACTTGGGAAATTCAAAGAATGATGGTGCCTCCAACAGTAATAGTCAAGTTGTTAAAGGGTGTGTTTTGTGGGAAAGATACAGAGTTCAGTTTTATACATGTGGAGTTCGAGATGTTTCTGGGACATTTAATTTGTGTGATGAATGAAAAGTCTAAGAGATATGTTACTGGGTAATTAATAAGCAATTTATTAATTATAGCTAGCAAGTAATCAATAAATTGTGGTCCATGACCCTGAAGGAACCTTGGAGGAGGCTGAACATTTAAATACCCTTAGAAAGTGGGTGTTCCCAACAGGTAGAAATCAACTCTGATTGGTTAATGGTTAAGGAAAGATTGAATATTATAATGAGAGGTGGGCTCAATCTAATAAAGGACTGGAGGACATGACTCTGATGGCATCATTCTTGGACAAAGAGACTCATCTACCCCCAGACTATATCTGCCTAGGACTATCTAGTTAAAGAGGCCTATTCTCCACCCAGTCTTACCAGAGTAGAACAATGGTGGGGGTTTGATAAGAATTCTGCCTAGCTGAGATGGTCTGGGTGGGGTGAATTCTTTGGAGAAGGTCAGAAATGTCCTTTAAAGTCTGGGTTTTGAATGAGGAAATAGAAAGGGAGATTAAGTGGTGACACAAACAATAAAGCTATCCTGGGCTTGTCCGGGATTTGAAGCCAGGACCTCTCACACCCTAAGCGAGAATCATAACCCTAGACCAACAAACCAGATACCACCTCAGACACTTGACACTCATTAGCTCTGTGATCTTGGGTAAGTCACTTAACCCCAATTGCCTTGTCCTGGGTCATCTCCAGTCATCCTGATGAATACCTGGTCACTGGATTCAGACAGCTCTGGAGAAGAAGTGAGATTGGTGACCTGCACAGCCCTCCCTCACTCAAAACAAAGTCAAGTGCAAGTCATGTCATCATTTCTCTGATGGCATGGTCTTCTTTGGCAACAAAGGATGAACACACTCACAGAAAACCCTGGATACCCCCCCCCCCATATGACTAATAATTTATTAAGAATAATTTCTCTCATTTGAAATAAGAAATTGGTGAAGCTTCTAGAGCCTTTCCCTCTAACATTGCATTTATTCTGTATGGATCTTGTATAATAAGAAAATAGTAATAATTGCAATGATTATTATTATCATTTATATAGCATCTTAGTCCTCAAATTGTTTTACATGTATTAACTCATTTGAAACTCACAACAATCCAGAAAGGTGGACTATTTAAATGTTATCTTCACCATTACAATTTAAGCTATGACTTGAGTTCTAGGAAGGGGAAACCCACTACTTCCCAAGGCATTCTATTTCACTTTTGGATAGCTTTTACTGTTAAAAAGTCAGGTTTTTTCCCCCTTACAAGATATATAAACTTGATTTTATGTGACTTCCACCCATTGCTTGCAGATGGATTCCCCAGGACTAAAAGAATTCTAACCCTTCTTCTATAGGGTAGCACTTTAGAAACTTGAAGGCAGTTATCATGTTCTCCCATAAACTGCCCCAGATCATTCAACAAAGTATTATCTGAGGTCCTTCACCATCCTGACTCTTCCGTATCTCAATCTGTCAATGACTTTATTAGGAAGTGGAAGCTGATTAATGGTTTCTTTATTTTTTTTAATTTCATATGAAAATAAGAGAAAAATCTTTTCAAATTTGCAAATTGCTTTTCTCACAACAACTCTACAAGGTAAGTAGTGTCTTTTACCTCGTGTTGTGGTTTGTCCTTCATTCTCAAAGAGGACCATGACATCAGGGAGATGATGACATGACTTGCAATTGAATTTGATTTTACCTACAAAGAAACTGAATCCCAGTGAGATAAAGAATCAGACCCCAGGGGACACACAGCTAACGATGGTCCTGGTGGGAATTCTTCACCATATCCCAGGAACTTCATTACTGAGATAATCTCATCATCCTGTAAAAACTTATCAGCCTCTGCACTCCACCTCATTACCACCCTCTACCTCTCTGATTGGCAGATGGAACCAAGAACTTCAAACTAATGGAGAAAGTCCAACTCAGATGCTTCCTCAGTTCTCACCAAGTTGCACTACTTTGGGACTGTCCGCCATGTCTACATATCAGGCACTTCCTTCCCTTGTTTCCCCTCTATTTTTAAGTTTCCTTCTACGTTCTATCTTCTCCCATTAGATTATAAATCCCTTGAGGGCAGGGACTATCTTTTTTTACAATTGTATCTTCAGTGCTTAGTATAGTACTGGACACATAGGAGGCACTTAATAAATGCTTATTGCCTCACTGAATTGAACCCAGATCTTTTCAGAGTCCCTGAACAAGATCCCCATGCATCCACTACATAGGAAAGCAATAAGAGGTAAGTCTGGAACAGTAGACTATGGAGGCCTTGAAAGCCAAGTTAAGGAGTTTAAATTTTATCCTTTTCATAGGCAATAAGGAGTCACTGAAGATTTTTGAAAAGATTAGTGGCATGTTTGTGGTTATGTGTTAGGATGATTAATTAGGCAGCCATGTACAGAACAGAATGGAACAAGGGTAGAGAGGCACAAGGGAGATTAGAGAAAAAGCTATTGAAATAGTCCAGATAAAAAGAAATGAAGGATCATATCTTTAGAGCTGGAAGGAGCTTTAGAAGTCATTGAGACAACCCCCTTCATTCTTTAGTTGAGGAAACTAAGGTCTAGATAGAAGGTTAAATGACTTGCCCAGGGTTACACAGCTAATAAAAGCCCAAAGATTCAAACCTTGGTTTTCCTAACTCCAAGTCCAGGGCTCTACCCACTCTGCCACGTTGCCTCAAAATACAAGTACAAAATATATTGCCTCCAATGCAATATAAGCTCCAGAGACATTGTTTTTCTTTGTATCCTCAGTAATTAGTACGGTGCCTGGTACACACTACGTGATTAATCAATGTTTTTTTATTTGATCAGAGGGTCACTGAAATAGAAAGGAAGGGGCAAGTGTAAGAGATACGTTTTAATCTTGCAAACGTGAAGTTGGAAAAGCTATGACCCAACATAACAAATGACTGCTTCTACTTGGAAGTCAGAATTTCTCTTTGAACAAGGATAATAAAGTAGCCCCATTTTCACAGTTATTTCTTGTGTATTTATATATGCTGAAATTTGCTTCTTAACAGTCTCATTTGCATAAATTCTTTCTTTGGCTTTAAAGAAAGTGTTTTGCACCCCAGCTGTAACCTGTATTCTGTTTCCCAAGCAGGCTAGGTCTGTAAAACCAATTAATTTCATTCCCCAAATGTTCAGAATACAGTGTTTAGATTATAGCCGAGGCCTATCAAGTGTTTTCCTTCTTGCCAAAGTTCAGGACCAAAATCTGCCTTTGAATGTGATGACAGACTACTATTTCTTTTTTGTTGGCCAAGTTTAACTTTCCAAAAAAAATTTTTTTCATGCCGATGAAGCCCTAATCCAAACACTGCCGAAATTTTATAAACATATAGAGGGTCCTTTCCCCTTTGTAAACGTTGCCATGTTAATTTCAGCTGCCTCTAGCACACTGCCATTCATCATCTGTGTGAAAGGAAATGGGAACTTTGTGGGACAGAGGGAGAACGGATTTTCGTTGTTTTGATATTAGTGACATAGACATGAGGGAAATACAATGACTTGTAGTCACTCCTGAAGACCTGTGAAACACTGTGTACTTTTTCACACCAGTTTGAACTTGTGATAGATTCGGAGCCAAATAAAATAGACATGAGGAAGCTATTTAGAAAGGAGAAGAAGTGATAGGAGTAGGAAAGACATGAAGAGGCAGGAGGAGAAGCCTAGCATGGCAAGGACTTCTAAAGGCAGCCCAAGAGGTACCTTTATGTGAACATATGTCTTTTCTCTTTCAATAAATTTAAACTCCTTTGAATAAATTTAAACTCATTAAATGTTGACAGGAAACACATTTCTTTACTGTTGTATCTGCCACAGTACCCAGCGCAATGTTTTGCCTTTCAGAGATGCTTCATAAAAATACCACCCACCTCCAGAGAAAGAATCGATGAAATCTAAGTGCAAATTGAAGCATATTGTTTTTTTTTTATTTTTCTTGCTTTTTTTTGCAACATGGCTAATATAGAAACATGTTTTGCATGACTTCATGTATATAACAGGTATCATATGGGCAGTGGAGAAGCTGAAGGAAGGGAAAGAATTTGAAACAAAAAAAAGAATAATTTTTAAAAAATGGAGATTAGAAAAAAATGAGCTGCTTTAGAAATGTTTGTTGATAACTTCTTCAAAATAAGTCAAAAGATATTAAAAAGGATCTTGGAAGCCAAATCCAGAGGTTCTTAATCTTTTTTGTGTGTCTTGGACCTCTTGGGCAATGGTCTGGTGAAACCAATGGGCATCTTCTCAGAATTTTTAATAATTTAATTCATAACAGAAGGAAATGCCAGACTTGAGCTAGTGGGTAGGGAAAATAAAGATGTAGTTTTTCCCCATCCAATTTTCCCCCTTCCCCCTTGGAAGTCTATGAATCCCAGGTCAAGAATCTCTGATTTAGTACAATTTCCTTATTTTATACCCAAGAGAATAAGGGATGAAGTCAGTTGTCCAACAAGCAGAACGGGGACCCCACAATAGGACTGGTACTTGAACCTATGTTTTCTGATGTTAAATCCAATGTTCTTTCTATTATACTGCAGCAATAGTAATAGTCAAGATCTATGTTGAATGTTAGTAATATACAAAAATAAAGCTGAATAAGAGAGTAAAATTTTAGAACCTAAAAACAAGGCAGGCAGAAGGAAAGAAAATGGATAGGCAGGCAGGCACGAAGGAAGGAAGGAAGAAAGTAGGTAGGAAGGAAGGAAGGAAAGGAGGGAGGAAGATTAAGAAAGGAAAAGAAAAAACCATAGAGTTGAAGAATTCTGAGTGCTTTTATTTCTTCTGTGTTAAACTAAATGTCATAGTTATTTTTAGATTCTATGAAATTAAGCAAAATTATAGCCGATATTTTGTGTGGGAGGATATTTCTTCATTTACATAGACTAGCATGTACCATGATTTATCCATAACAGGCTTTCATTTCAGTCCTAGACCACTAGAATAGATAGAAGGCCTAGCACATGATCACAAAATTCTGGAATAAAGGCACAGTAAATCCACGTGCATCCTAGCATACCACAGGGCACACCTGGCTATTCAGTGCCCAAACGTTATCTGACAATGATGCAACCTTGTCTTTCTCCTCTAGGAGTCCAACCTCTTCTTCTACTGTTATGTGTCAAGTATCAGGCCTACAACGCTTTTGTCAAGCCTTGAGACCTTCAGCAGAAACCCTCCTCTTTCTTCTTTTCTGTTATATGATTATCAAAAACCTTGTGATTTCACCTAAACCTTGTTTTCAGCAGTAACTACAAGACACTAATGAATTGTTAATAAGATTATGTAGAACCCATGGTTCTTGTTCAGATGAAGGTCAGACATCACCTTCTACCTGAGGTCTTCCCCCTTACTGCTAGTGAACTCTTCCATAGAGTCACCTTGTAGTTCTATGTTGTGTATAATTTTGTCTATATGTACATATATACCTATCATTTCCCTCATTAAAATGTAAACTCCTTGAGAGCAGGGACTATTTCACTTGTCTTTGTTTCCAGTGCCTGTCAAAGGACCTAGAACATTTTAGATGCTTAATAAATATTTATTGATTAAGTTGATTTACATCCAGGGCATCTTCTTCAGTGGAAAGGCCAGGGTTTGAATCCCACCTCAGATGATTATAACTGCTATGAACTTGGTCATGTCACTTAACCTTTGACCTCACTTCCTCATCTAGAAAATGAGGGGGTTGACCTAGATGTCCCAGAGTATCCTTTCCAACTCTAAATATTTGAAGTTATAACCCTATAAATTCAGCAAATATTAAATAAACATCTATTCCATAATAGGCACTGGGAATACAATGGCAAAATAAAACAGCAGCTGCCCTAAGGGAGCTTACAATCTACTGTTGCCCTTGTATCTCCGCTCCCTTTATGTACTTTTTCATTTCTGAATAATCTCCCGTGCTACATTTTAGGATTAAAACCAAGACTATCCCCTTCTTTGGTTGCTGAATTCCCATTAATCCTTTAGGACCAACCTCTATAGCAAGAAGCTTTCCGTGATCCACTCAGTTGGCAATTAATCTTTTTCTTCAGAATTAGTCATTTCTTTTGAAACTCTCAAATATTTTAATTATTATCTATCATAGTATTCAATGTTGGTGTCCTTTCCCCCTACTACACCATAAATTATTTGAATGAGGGGATAATGCTTTCTCTAAACTGTATATCATTTCCAATTACCTAACATGGCTGGTCTACAAGCGTTGGGTACTTTAAAAATGTTTGTAACATAACTTTATTGACATTTTACTTTGTAATCTCAGGCTCTCTTTAGTCTTTTTTTCTCATCCCATTTTGGTTGCCCAAAGTCCAGCTCTTTCTCTGGAACTGCTAAAATCTGCTTTCCAGAAAGGCTCTGTTGTGCTTCATTTATGTACACATTCATATTAATCTGTTAGTTTGTTCCTTCTACTAATGGAATTTGCCCTTTAAGTCACCTCTAACTGAAGGAGGACAGATTTATTCTCTTTTTGTGGTTATTCCAAGCATCAATAATAGGTGGAAGAGATTGCCATTGTTGTTTTTATTGGGAAGATGAATGGCAGTAGGGCTTTCCCTACGTCCCTGAAATAAGAGCAGGCAACGTACATACAAGGTAGGCCTTCCTTGAAACAAGTCCCTGCCCTATGTCCATCAAGTAGCCCTCTCCTTTCCTTCAAAGCTTGCCTTCTATCATGTGCCTCATTTCATAAGAGGAAATAGAAGATAAAATACTTTTCTAGTACTTTGATAGCCAGCAAGCTGTCCCATTCCCAGCCTACCCATTGCTTTAGAAATGCAGAAACTCATGAACCATTAGAGCTGGAGGGCTAGAGATCATCTAGTCTAACTCCCTTATTTTGTAGTTGAAGAAAATTGTGACTCAGGAGAGGAAATGACTTGCTCAAGGTCATGTAGATTGTATAGGCATACCTTATTTTATTGCACTTCACTTTATTGTACTTCTCAGATATTGCATTTTTGAGAGATTGAAGGTTTGTGGAGACGCTGAGTTGGGCAAGTCTACTGGTGCCATTTTTCCAACAGCGTGTACTCACATTGTATCTCTATGTCACCCTTTGGTAATTCTCACAATATTACAAATTTTTTCATTATTATTATTATTATATCTGTTAGAATGATCTGTGAACAGTGATCTTTGATGTTACTATTGTAATTATTTTGGGGTGTCATGAACCACACATATAAGATGGCAGACGGAATCAATAAATGTAGAGTGTGATCTGAACCAACTGGCCATTACTCCATCTCTTTCCCTCTCATCCTTCAGCCTCCCTATTCTCTGAGATACAACAATATTGAAATTAGGCTAATTAATAACTTTACAATGGCCTCTAAGTGTTCAAGTAAAAGAAATAGCCAATAGATGTGGCAAACTTCATTGTTGTTTTGTTTGAAGCAATCGCCACAACCACTCCAGCCTTCAGCAATCACCGCCCTGATCAGTCAGCAGCCATCAACACCAAGGTAAGACCCTCCACCAACAAAAAGAGTACAACTTCTGAAGGCTCAGATGATGGTTAGCATTTTTTAGCAATAAAGTATTTTTCAATTAAGGTATGCACATTGGTTTTTTTTGACTATAGCATTGTATAAACACAACTTTTATGTGCACTGGGAAACCAAAAATTCATGACTCATTTTATTGTGATCCTTGCTTTATTGTGGTGGTCTGGAAGTGAACCCACAATATCCCTGAGGTATGCCTTTATATGGATACTGCTCCAGAAGGGGATCTTATTTCCATCCAGCAAATCTCAAGATCTTGAGCAAATGACTGGCAGAGTATTTGATGAGTTGAATCCTACTCAGTAGTGGGAGAAAAAGGGAGGAGGGGGAAGAGGAAGGAGAAGATAGAATTTAATTTCAATTCAGGAGGAATTGCTACAATCACATATACTTTTTTTTAAGACCAGGTCTCCTTATCTTGCTCAATTGGAAGTGCACGATCTACTTACAGGCTTGATCCCACTGCTAATAGGTACAGGAACTTTGACCTGCTCTGATGTCTGACCCTTCTTAGGCAACACGGTCCCTTTCCCCATCCCCACCCACCTCTGGGACTTATCACATTAATGCCAAATTTAGTAAGCACACCTAATCAGCATAATCCATTGTAACTCAGAATTTCTGAGCTCAAGAGATTCATTAGCCTCAGACTTCTGGCAAATAGAATTATAGGTGCATGACCCTTTACCTGGCTTGAGAACATATGCATTTGGAAAAATTTACAGCTCGTTACTTGGATACTCCAATGGATCTATAGTTTCATGGATGTGGGTATTCTTTCTAAGGTTCACATCACAGTTCCTCGATGGTTGTATAACTTACCCATAGCACTCCATGTTGCCCCATCAGTACACCCAATGCACTGGGAGCCATCCTTGCCTTTATTTGACATTTTTAGGACACAAATGGAATCTTGTGTCTTGCTAAAGCTACACAAGGAATCATTTTTCCCCCAGAAACATACTTCTCTGAAGGCCCTATATGTTAAATGGAACAGCATACTCAAACCCTTCATTTGCATCTCCATTTTCCTTTGGGTAATCCTTAATTTCAAATCTTCAGAGACAGGAATATTTCCTGACTCAGTCATACAATAGCTTTGGAAGGATATTGTTGTTAAAAAACAAAAAAGACAGACCTTTGCTTCTAGGGAGAGACTTGGGATTATTAAAAACTCTTCATGATTTCTCAAAGACAATCTATTCTATTCTCCACCTCTTGTCTAATTCTGGGCCAAGTCCATTGTCCATTTGCAGTATCTGTCCCAGTTGTATGTACTGGTAGATGAACTCTATATGTTGTCCATTCAACTGCATAACATAGAAAAAAATTTCTTAATCTACTTGGTTTCTCTTGTTTGAATAGCTAAACTAGACTCTTTTGAGTGATTGTTAATCTCATTTAGGAGACTGTGAAACATTCTAGGTCTTAATGGATGTAATCAGCACAGTACAGTTATCCCCTCCACATTGTGATTTTCCCCATTGCAGTTTTGATATATTGTGGGTCAGCATAAGAATTTAAATGAGAATTTTTGTGGAAGCCACAGATGACACATGAAGGCCAGCGGATGACACAGAAAAAGTTTAGAAACTCAGAAATTCTTAATATATATGTATGGTATTGTATAATATAGTCCATGATCAAATACTTAACCCAATTTTACAATAAGGTATTATTACCCCATAAAAGAGAAGAAAATATTCAGGCTGCTCTGGTACAAAGAGAAGGCCAAAAATTTTTATGTGGATTTACAGCTTATGGGGGCACTGTACCCCTACCTCCTGTGTTGTGGAAGGGATAATTATAATCCATAAATAGGAGTATCTCAACCACCTCACCATGCCTAGTCTATATGGTTGTTCCTACTCACATCTGGAATCAGTACTGGATTGCCACTATGGACATTGGAAAATATCTTTGCCTGGTACATCTCCTTGTTTTATGCTCCCTTGATATTAATAATCAGAGGGACTTTGAACAAAATTAATTTTCTTGTTAAACATTGCAAGATTTCTTGCATATTTATTCTTGTTGCAATAGATCTTTGAAGATAGCATTTTTCTCTATCAAATCAAATGTTCTTTAAACAATAATAATAGTAAGCATGTAATAATCCTGCATTCCCTACATCTTTCAGGCAATTTTGTAAATGTTAAGATAGGGTCTGTTATAGAATATTACTCATGAAAACTCTCCTATTTTCTTCTAATAACCTCATACTTAGCTTTATTATCCTTTAAGGTATTTGGATAGAAATAGATATAAATATTGATACGACTATAGATATAGATAAGTATATATAGCTATAGGTATAAATGTAGGTATAGATATATACAAATACAAATACATGAACAAAAAAAAATTGCACCAAGTAGTCTTCCTAAATCTCAGTAAGGAAGGTTAGAATGGATATTTCCACTTTACAAACAGGGACACTGAGGCATAAAATGGAGTGGGTGACTGCCCAAAGGGAAAGAATGTGTCTGTGGCAGATCTAGGATCAGAATTCATTCCTCTGGCCCTGGGTTTGCATGATTCCTCCCAGTGTTGGAGGGAAAAAGAAAGCCTGGTATGAATCCATTCAAAGAATGCTAAGCTTTGGGTCCATTTTGACCATCATCTAGCTTCCAGATTCTTCATCAAGTGTATAATTGAGGAGCAGGCAATCCATAGACCTTAGTGAGTTCAGAGTTAGGGCTAGTATCTTGCCTTGTTTCTCAAGCTGTACTGGGAAGAGGCATTTCTATTCTCCCAAGAGAACATTAAACTTGCAGAGATTGTTTCAAATCCAAATTCTAAAATTTGTTCCTCCGGTTTTTCATCAAGTGAAGAAGCAGCTCCTGTATCCAACACTATCATAGATGAAAAGAATAGGGACATAAGAAGGCTCTGTCCAGCTTTTCCTGTGTCCAAAGAAAACAGCCTACCCAGAGGTGGAGAGAAGGGTTGGGGTGCCCTTTTGAGTCTCTTTGTCTGGGTTCTCCAAGGCCAGAAGGTATATCTATTTATGGGGTCTTCTTCCTCTAAAATCTCAGGGAAATGATCACTGCCTAACTTTCTACAGTTAACCTTTTCCTTTGCACGCTGTATCCCATTCTTTCCCACCTCCAAAAGGACTTCATTCCAGCCTCTTCCAATCATCTCCATTTTCTCTGTCTTTCTCACTTTATTTTGCTACTTGCTTAAGTCATTCATATCCCAAAGCAACATTGGTTTGATCCTGGTCACCCCATTTGATAATTTTCATACCCAGATTCTTCATATAAACAGTCCACAGTCATTTCTTCTTATATCTCACTATCTGCTCTCCCCATAATCTCCATAAATCTGCCTTCCACCTTCACCACCTCCAACTAAAACTGTTATAGGATCAGCAATGTCTTTTTTTTCTAATGAGGTACATTGAAAAGAACATTGTTAGAAGATCTGAGTTTAAATCCCACTTTTGACATTTACTAGTTGTGTAACCTGAAGCAAGTCCCTAACATTTCCTACTCCTAAGTTGTAATTTGGGGACCTCTGAGATATCTTCCAACTTTAAATCTATGGCCTTTTCTCAATTTTCAGCTTCCTTGATCCCTCTCCTGGATTTAATAGAAGAAATCTCTTCGTTCCTGCAATCCCTGCCTCCTTTGGACTCTTTTTTCTCTCATCTCTCTGATTCCTCTCTCTCTTTCTTTTCTCACACTGTCCTATGGGTGTCCTACAAGGCTTTGAGTATTTCAGAAAGAAAAAAAGACATTCTGGTTTCCTGACTCTGGCTTTTGAGGAAAGCCTGTCTCTACTCTAGACAGGTTCCTCCCCATGGTAGGGAGGTACCCCCCTGCTCCAGCCCTCTTCAGAACTTCTTGTATTTGTAAACTTCCTTTATGGAAATTTACCAGTACTCTACCAGGTCATCATCCTTACTGTCTTCAGTCTCTTTCCTTCCAAAATCTGACCTCTTAATGAACTAGTTCAACCCTACAATACTTCTGAATCCTTTGTTCCCTTTCTTCTTGCCAAACCCCAGCCCTGGATAATTCCCATCAACTATCTTCTTTGTTCCTACTCATGGGCTGTCAAACAGATCTGGAAATCATAAAAGTGTTGACTGGGTCTACTACAAATTTATGTTCATTAAGCCTAACTGGGTCCTCACTACAACAAGGCAATCCTACTATTCCTCCCTAATCAGTTCCCTGTCCCACTCACTGTAGCAGCTCTTCCAAATTTTTTTCATCCCCCTCAGTCTTCCCACACCATTTCTCCCTACCCACTTACTCTGCTAAAGACCTCGCTTCTCACTTCACAGGAAAAATTGAAGCCATTTTCTCTGTGTTCATTCTTCTCTCCTCTAATCACATCTTTTACTATTTCCTTCACTGGCGATGAGGGGGTAGACCCTAATCTTTTGTCATAATACCTCCCTCATCTTGTACTTATGTTTCTGTCTTCCCAGGTGCTACAAATATGCTCTCTCTTTCCATCTCTGGCTTGATATCAATAGACATTAATAAACCTGTTCTCAGTTTCATGACTCATGTCATTAATATAACTTGTGAATCATTCTCAAGTCAGGAAGATTATTTACTTGCTCAATCCTTTTAATTCCTGTGAACTCAATACCCTCCACCATTGAGGGTTTACAGACCAAAAAAAAGCTTTCCTTTTCTTGTTTTATTATATTATTTACTTTGACTAGATTCTTTGATAGAGCAGGTATATGAAAAGTCCCCCAGAATCAGGTTTCCTGTCTTGTTTACTGGAAAATCTCAGATTCTCTCTTTGTGTCTATAAACCGAGAGTCCAAAGAAGGAAGAAGAAACCTTGCCAAGAAATCAAGTCAGAACAGGAGGAGAAACCATGAAGCAGACCAGTTGTATAAAGTGGGGGAAGGGAGCTACATGGCAGGAATTGACAGCAAGCTAGATGGAGGTAGAGGCTAGATTGTACCTGATAAGTCTGCAGAAAACTGGCAAGCACGTATGGAGGTAGCATGTTGCACTAATGGTATCTTTTTTCTTTTTTTCTTCTCTCTCTGTCTCTGTCTCTGTCTCTCTGTCTCTCTCTGTGTCTCTCTGTCGCTCTGTCTCTCTGTCTCTGTTTCTCTTTCTCTCCCTTTCTCCCTGTGTGTGTGTGTCTCTCTTTGTCTCTCTGTCTCTCTCTGTCTTTGTCTCTGTCTCTCTCTGTCTCTCTCTGTCTCTTTCTGTCTCTCTCTCTCTGTGTCTCTCTCTGTCTTTCTGTCTCTCTGTCTCTGTCTCTCTGTCTCTGTCTCTCTATCTCTCTGTCTCTGTCTCTCGGTCTCTGTGTCTGTGTGTGTGTGTCTCTCTCTCTCCCTCCCTCTCTCTCTCTCTCTCTCTCTCTCTCTCTCTCTCTCTCTCTCTCTCTCTCTCTCTCTCTCTCTCTCTCTCTCTGCCTCTCTCTTGACTTTTCAATAGCTACCATGAAAGACTACCTCCCAAATAGGGACATGCTGGTTCAGCTTTGAAGGTGCCTTTAGAGGGGAAGGATAACAGTATAGTGCCATGTATTTTCTTAAATTTTCTTTTTTATTACAAATTTAATTATCAACAAACATCAACATTTTAGTATATAAGGAACAAAAAAGATTTATATATGAAAGAAACTTTATGTAGTTTAAGTTATGTATTTGATTTAACAGAATTGCCTTTATGTATCTCTTTCTGATCTCCTTTTGATTTCTTCTCTGTTTTTTTCTTTCTTTTGTTTGCATCCCCGTCATCATTTCCAAACCCTTTTCCCTTCAAGTAGAAGCCCTCTATTCTAACAAAAAAACTCAAAATGAAATAATTCAACATATTTACTATGTCTGAAAATATATCTCTCATTCTACAGCTCTTATCCATCACCTCTTGGCTAAGATTTGGATTCTAGATGTCATCACCAGTCTCCTGAAGACATGATTTGTCACTGAATCGATCAATTTGATAGGCTTTTAAAGTTAGTTTCCTCACACTATTATGGTCATTGTGCAAGTTGCTTTCCTGGCTCTGCACCAGTTTATACAAGTCTTTCCAGGTTTCTCTTAATTTGTCATATTCATCATTTCTTATATCATGATACTATTCCATTACATTTATATAACACAATTTGTTCAACCATTCCACAATTGCTAGGTACCTACCTACCTAATTGTTTCTCCAACAGAAAGTGCAGTCATAAATCTTTTTAGACACATAAATCCTTTCCTTCTATATCCACTTCTCCTTCAGTGAGTCAAAGTGAGCAAACCCCACTCTCCCAACATTATTGTACATCACAGTAGACAAGATCCATGTAACCAGAATGTGACTTGCAGCAATAAGCCTATTCTTCCCTTCCCCCAGGTGTACACACACACACACACACACACACACACACACACACACACACACACACACACACACATATATATTTGAAGAGAGAGAGAGAGCACAAATATGGTGTAGTACATACTTCTCAGGCCAATTCCCAACAATACTATTAAAAGCTCACCAACACTAGAAACTAATTCCTATGCTACTAGGCATGATAGAATCAAATACATGAAGGAGACTTCCACATTGCCTTTCCTTGCCCTCTCCTAGCATTCTCCTAGTACTTTGAACATACTAATGTGACTCTTATACTAACTACATATGAATTTATTTTGTGACTACTATTTATTATTTATAAATTTGTTTGCTTTAATTTTGTTTTTCCAAGTATAATTGTTTGATCTCTCTACTCCAGTGATTCCCTGTGGTATTGGAGTGACTCTGATGATTTCTTCTCCTTCTTCTTCTTCTTTTTCTCCTTCTTTTTCTCCTCTTCCTCTTCCTCCTTTTTCTCCCCTGCTCCTCCTCCTCCTCTTCTTCTTCCTCTTCTTCTTCCTCTTCTTCTTCTTTCGTCTTCTTCCTCTTCTTCCTCTTCTTCTTCCTCTTCTTCTTCCTCTTCTTCTTCCTCTTCTTCTTCCTCTTCTTCTTCCTCTTCTTCTTCTTCTTTCTTCTTCTTCCTCTTCTTCCTCTTCTTCTCCCAAGCCCTACCTCAGATTTTTCCCAGCAGCATAACCATGATAAAGATATTAAAACTCAGAGTGCTTCACTTTCCTCATCTGTACAAGGAAAGAGTTGGACTCAATGACCACTCAACTCCTTTCCTGCTCTATGGTCTCATAACTCTCCTTATTTCTCCTTTATCTTTATGTCTCCTTTCTTCTGATTTCTTAATGGCTTTTGGAAGGCTGTGTAAATATTACACAAGTTCTGAAAGGTCCTGCCAGGAAAGGAAGGCACCATTCAGATCGTGTGTCTCTACTCTAAGGACCAGACTAGTAAAATTTGGTGATTCTGAAAACCTATGTCCTTAGAGACTTATTGGGCGAAACAGTTCTCCCCCAAATTGAGTTAAAATTGCATCCTTTTCTCAGGTCCCCCTAACTTATATTATTTCACCTAAATCTTCAAAGAGGATTTCTTGCTGTTTTTTTGGGCCTGGCATTCAAACTTCCATCTTTATTTCTTCTCAAAGACTGTTCCCCATGTCTAGAATGAATTCCCTTCTTACCCCTACCTCTTAGATTCCCTACTTTTAAAATCCAGTATTACCCAGTCCTCCATGCCATTTCATAGACATTTTATACCATGCTACAACATGCATAAGTATCCCCAATAGATTATCTTCATTAAGGGCCTTTCCTTTCCTTTTTTTTCCCCTTCCTTTCCTTTCTTTTCCTTTCCTTTCCTTTCCTTTCTTTCCTGCCTTCATTCCTTCTTCCTGCTTTCCTTTTTTCTTTTTTCTTTCTTTCTTTCTTTTCTTTCTTTCTTTCCTTCTTTCTTTGCTTCTTTCTATCTCGCCTAAAACCTTAGACCCAATGTACTCTGAAGCCCATGGACTGAACAACAATGGTTCCCTGCCCAGCTTCCACTCTATGGCTATTTTTGGACCCTTCTGGCTTGTAGTGAATGTCAATAGTAACAGGCTTCTGCCCCTCTCAGCATGATTTATCTATTTATTTTTTTCTTTTCTATTAAAGGCGCCATCCCCCTGACTACTTTTTAAAGAGGCCTATTCACTGAATGGGTATTACCTCACTTTAAGTGAGTACCTGAAAAGGCTTTAGTCTAAAGGCCAAGGTCTCTCATTGCATCCTGGGACATCTCCAGTCATCCTGATAAATATCTGGTCACTGGACCCAGATGGCTCAGGTGGAGAAAGTGAGGCTGGTGACCTGCACAGCCATCCCTCACTCAAAGCAAAGTCAAGTGCAAGTCATGTCATTATTCCTCTGAAGTCACGGGCCTCTTTGAAAATAAAGGACGAACACAATCTAAATTAATCTGAATGACTTCTTCATCACTTTTTTTTTTTGCTGGCTTTATATCATAAATAACTTTGCTATCTACACGTTTGTGTTTTTTAATAAAAAATATGGTGAGAGGAAACTAAACTGGTTAATATTAGCTTATTATCCTTGAGGCACTGAGTGAAAATATTTCCCTCCTTACCTTTAATACTTGACCTGGGAGAGGAAAAGCACAAGATAAGTTAATTTAGAATGACTAGGCAATATGGTTTTTATCCTGAACACCAAAAGAATTATATTCCTAGACTTCAACTGTCTGATGTATAGCAGATATAATTCCAGCCTGGTACCCCACTTGGCGATAGAAGAGCAAAGGAGTGAACTCCCAGCCATGGCTGTCCTCCTATTTCTCCAAATGGTGGAAATCTAGTCTCTTCTAATTGGAATGGGCCATCTCCCAATCTATTTGTATAACCTTGTTACACACAAGCCACCTACTTCTTGGGTACATTTAGGATATCCAGTCAGCCCAAAAGATTGAATAAGAAAAGTCATGTCTTTAGATGGACTCATAGGTGACCTAAGTACCACTTAGGACTCCCTTATTGCTCCTGTGAATCATTCTTAGTGATTGATACTGTTATTTCAAATATTTGTAGGGGATAACCTGTTATTGTTTTTGCTGTACATGGGCCTTGAATACTTGCAGGATAAATTGGCTAAAGAAAAATATTTTAAGGTCTGACAACCTCACTCCTCTGCCCCTGTTGGAGAAGCTCTACTGGATCTCTGTTTTCTTTAGGTTTAAAGTATAAAATTCTATTTGGCTCCAGTCTTTCTTTCCAGGATGCTTGCACATGATTCCCCCTCACACACTTTATGTTGTGGTCAAAATTCCTCAATTGCTGTTCCTTTTATATGACATTCTATCTTCCATCTTGGATCCTCTGCACAGGCTGTCCCCCCATGCCTAGAACATTCTCTCTCCTTCTCTCTGCTTCTTGGAAGCCTTAGATCTCTTACAAGCTCAGCTCAAATGTCTCCTTCAGGAGGTCTTTCTTGACATCCACAATTATTAGTTTCTTCCCATTTACTATGTATTTGTTTTGTGTATATCTTATATACACTTATTTGTCAACATGTTCCCCCTAGTGATATACGAGCCACCTGAGGGCCAGAATTGCCTCACTTTGATTGTTATATCCCTGATGCCTAATGCATTACCTAGAACATAGCAAGTAACTCATGAATGCTTATTGGTCGATTGAGGCAACGTTTCCCAAATGTCTGTAGACTTAAGTTCTTATTACAACATCTTTTATTTTCATGCAGTCGGCTTCTTAAGACATCCTTTCCCGGACAGGGACCTTATTAGCCAAAGCAGTGTTAATCAAATATGGTCCAGAATGAATTAAACAGCCAGCCATTAAAGTCAATTTCTCTGTTTCCCTGAAACCTCACTCATTGCCTTATACACAGCAGACACACCATATATATTTGCAAATTTAATTGAATGGAACCTTTAAATTACTAACATGTTCCAGTTTTACAATACGTGATTAAGAAGTTTTGGAAAAGTTTCTCAGGAAACCAGCATTGCCAAGTGAGCTTGAAATCACAAATCTTGCACATTTCCCATGATGCTCTTTGGATTTCTGGCAAAGCAAACACCAACAGGTTCAGAAATAAGAGGCCTGTGCTGCCTGAATTCTTTTCTTTCCTCCTAGTTTGGGTTTTGCAACCTGACTTCTCATGGTCAAGAAAGAGACAGATGATGCTTGATCTGATGTAGATTTATTGCTTTCAAAGCAAGACACATTTGCTTTTCTCCAATTGAAGTTGGTTGTGGCCAGAGAGTTGCTAATGCAGAGTGTAAAGCCAAGAAGAAAATATCTCCTGCAACCATGTCTCCTGATGGCAGCCAGTGGCCCTGGCTAGGAGGGACAGTGCTAGTCTTCAGTGACTTCCCCTAAGTGGGACCCTTTTCTCTTCCCACCTTGCTCCCTCTCCCACATCCACACACCACTACATTGCAGCTGATTGATTAATTAATTGGCCCCTTGCCCCTGTTTCTGCTGAGCCCCAACTTCTTTCTCCTTCCAAATCTACAAGGAAAGTATGCAGAAACAGAGGGAAAATGCTGGACCAGGAGGTGGGTTGTGGTAAGAAAGATTACTAGTAGTTTAATACTAAATGTGTAACTGTATAGACATTTAACCCAACCCAAAGATCATAAAATAGGACTTAGAGAGAAGGGACTGTAGGGTCATCTGCTTCTCTTCTCACCTCAAAGAGAAGGAAACTGAGGCCCAGGAAGGTTAAGTGATTTGCCCAAGGCCACACAGGTAATAAGTATTAGAGCAGGATTTGAGCCCAGATCCTCTGACTTCAGTGCATTTTTGACTGTACCACTTACCTGAGAGCAGAGGCTTATGGGGCCATAGCTGAAAGGGTATTCAGGGTCCAATTTTTAAACATGAGGGGAGTTAACAGAAATCAGAGTTTCCAGAAACAAGATTTAAAAGTTGTCAGCATTTGCCTCTCTTCCACAGTAAATATTACTATATTACTAACACTTAAAGGATCTGTCATTAATATAGATTGGTGTAGTGGATCATGTGCTAGGCTTGAGCTTAGGAAGATCTAGACTTTCATCCTGATTAGCTGTGCGACCTTGGACAAGTCTCTTGCCTCATCAGAACCTCATTCTCTTCTTTTACAGAAGGAGGATAATAATACCTATTTTATAGAGTTCTCATCAAGGTCATGAGAAATAATATACATAAAAGATTTTGTAAGCTTACAAGCCCCAGGTAAAGGTGAGCTCTCTCATCTCTGGCATGGAGGCACCTGGCCAAAACTCTTGAACTTAATTTTTGGGAGTTGCTGTGGCTAAAAATGTCATCACCCCCACAGACAGCCTCGTGACAAGACACATACAAGTCTATCACCTGAGACTGATAGTCTTTTCAGCTTGGTGGAACTTAGAAGAGCTTATACTCTTCTGGCCTAGCCTTGAAGAACCCAAGGTTCTTCTATCCACTTTCTATCCACAAAGAAGCACTATAGGGGGTGTGCTGGAGCCCACTGAAACTGGTTCACAGGAGCCGACTGTTAATTTTCAGTGTTAGCATTTATACCTCGAAAATTGACAAATGCCACAAATCAAGGTTTGCCTTATTATTTGGCTGATTTCTAGACTTTAAAAAGCAGAGAAATTTTAAATAATGGAAATTAAACTTAAAAGTGTGATGTGTATAAATTCTCCTCCCCCCACCAAAATCCACTTGTTAAATTTTACCAAATGATAACTGTATATGAATTTAGCAGTAACAGATCTGTGATGCTGTTACATGTCTATGGCTTCATATCAACTTCCCTGATAGGACCAGCTCTATGCTTGCAAGTGCAAGCCATAATAAATGTCACCATCTATGTGAATATGAACAAGTTACAGTGGATAATTGATGCCCTCAAAGTTAGATAGACGGGTTCCAATTGTACCTACCATATTTACTAATGGGACAGTTAGGTGGCACAGTGTATAGGGCACCAAGCCTGGAGTGGGGAAGACCTGAGTTCAAATCTGGCCCGAGACACTTGGTATTTGTCTGAACCTGGGCAAGTCACTTAATTTTGTTTGTCTCAGTTTCTTCATCTGTAAAATGAGCTAGAGAAGGAAATGGCAAACTGCTTCAGTATCTCCATCAAGAAAACCCCAACTGAACAGCAAAATATTGGCTAATTATATGACCTTGGGCAAATCATTTAACTTCTCTGAACCTCAGTTTCCTCGTATTAGGAATGAGGACAATTGTGGTTTCTATTACAGTTAACACTACGCTGGACACCACTTCTGATGGGGAGAGAAGGCTACATGCCTGTCCACCTTTTTCCAATACTAGGTACTCCTGTTTTTGTGTGTTCCAACATACTAAACCAGGAGTATAGGTAGAGTTTTGGTTCCCCACTCTTACTTCCTGACCTTTCTTCTGCCAACATTGTCCAGCAACGTTTCCTGGAATGAGATTCATTTCATATGTTTAGATCATCTTGTTACACACCAACCTATAGATGTCCAGTACCTACAGGAATCAGTACCTTTCTCTCTAGAGAGTCCAGCACCTGGATTATAGTCCTATCTTCCCTTACTCCTACTTGGGAACTTACCCATTGACATCCCCTCAGACACAGACTCTCAGTTTATCAACTTCCTCACTCACTCACCATGACCTGAACCTTTATCCCATCTCAGCTTCTCACAAGAACGGCCATAACAAATCTCACCATCACTGATGGTAATGCTGCCTTAAAATACTAATCTTTAAAACTCCTCTCTGATGGCAAACTTCTATGCATTCATCTTCTTTTGGCCAAGCTCTTCCTATTTATGCCTGTATTTTCACCAATTCATTCAGTCCTTTTCACTAGCCATATTCTGATCTAGATTAATATTCCTCTCTTCACAGTCTTGACCAGATCATCCAATTATGTATGCATTTTCTTCTACTTTTGAATATCTTGCCCCCTTCTCCTTCTGTCATTTATGTCCCATCAGCCCTGGGTCACTCCCACCATCCATATTCTTCGCTCATGCTCCCTGAATGCTCAGTACTGCTGGGGGAAATTATACAGTCATTCCAAATAATAAAGTGACAAACTTAACAAATTCATGTCATTCAATCTCAACTTGTCTGCTCACAACAAATCTCACTGCTTCACAACAGAACTTTTATTCACCCTTTATTGGCTCTGTTGTGTTTCCTGAAACATCTTTTCTAAAGTTCCTTTCCCTTACTCCATCTCCTTACATTGTATCCTCCCTAATTCCTGTGTGCAGAGGACATGGCCTCCTATGGAGAAAATTGAGGTTGATTCTTCATGAACTCCCCTCTTCCCCTAATTTGTATCTCAAACCTTTGATGTCATTCCTCCATTATCTCCTTCTTTGCTCCAAGATATGGAGATTATATGGTCTTGCCAAGGCTGATTCCTCTTCTTGGACACTTGATCCCATGTGAGAGACTGTTCCCCTTCCTTCAACCCCTCCCTAGTCTATGAATCATCTTCATTTTCTCCCTCCCTACTGATTCCTTCTCCATTGCCCACAAACATACCCAGCTTTGTCCCATACTTTAAAAAAATATTTCCCTTGAACCTACTATCCTTTCAAGCTGTCGTTAACATCTCTCTTTTTCCTTTCACAGAAAAATTCCTGAGGGAAAAATCATCTACACCCCCTCCTCCTATTTGCCCATATCTCACTCATTTTTAACCCTTGAAATCTGACTTCCAGTTCCATCAAATATTGAAACAGATCTCTCCAAGATAATCAATGATGACTTAAACTAGTAAATTGGATGGCCTTTTCTCATTCTCTTCCTTTATCTATAGCTTTTACACAGTTGATACCATCTCCCCCCCACACACACACACCTCCTTAGCTCCCATGGCATTGTTTTTTCCTAGTTCTCTTATGTGTCTCACTATTAGTTATTAGTTTTCTTTGTCCTAGATATAAATATCCTCCAAGACTCTGTCCTAATCCCTCTTCTCCATCTATACATCCTCCACCAGTGATCTCCCACTCTTTTCCATGGTTTCAGTGATCATCTTTGCACAGATGATTCACAAATTTAAATTTTTGCCTAATCTCTAATCCCACAAGTCCAGCTGCTTGTTGGACATCTCCTGAATGTCTTACTGATAACTCAAACTCATCTTGTCTAAAATGAAACTTGTTATCTCTCCCCTTAAACCTACCACTCCTCAAATGTCCTTATATCTATTGAGGGCATCACCATGTATCAGTCATCAATAGTTACAATCTTAGCGTTATCATTGACTCTTCACTATGTCTAAATGCTATATTGAACCAGTTGCCAAGTTCTATTGATTTTACCTCTTTAATATCTCCCACATCTATCCACTTCAATCTACTCACTTCATCATTTTCCTTGGTCAAGCCCTCATTACCTCTCACTGGGAGCATTGTAAGAGTCCCTCCACTTTTATCTGTCCTCCACAAAAGCACCAAAATATTCCACCTAAGAATCAGGCCACTCATGTCACTCTCTACCCCCAAAATTCTTGGCACTGGAATGGATTACAAATCCCGTATCCCTCCTACTTTATCTTCAACTGATCTTTGCAGACATTTCATATTACTCCCTTTGATATATTCTGTACTTCAGTCTCCCTGGACCACTTACCTACTTCTCAAATTTCATTTTTCCTCTCCCATTTCTGTCTTAGCCTAGGCTATCACCTTACACCTTGAAACCCCTCCCTCCTCACCTCTGTCTCTGAGAATATCTTCATAAATAGTTCACTTCAGGAACCACATCCTATGGGGAAACCTTTCCTGATGCCCTTCTTTGAGATGATGGAATCTCCTTTCTCAAAGTAACCTCCATTTACTTGGAGACAGACATTCAAATGACCTGGCTGTTTCAGCATTTAAGCATTTGTAGGGACCATTTAGAACTTTGACTGTGAGGGTTTGAATAAAGAGAAACTTCTTAAATTTGGTCCTTTTGCTAATTTTCCTTTCTTTATATTCATTCATTCATTCTCTCTCTCTGAATCTCTCTGTTTCTGTATTTGTCTCTATCTCTCTGTCTTTCTCTCTGTCTGTCTCTGTCTCTGTCTCTCTGTCTCTCTCTGTCTCTCCCCTCCTCTTTCCCATCCTCAAAACATTAAATTAAAACTTCAAAGGGAAAAGAAAACATAAACATACAGCCTAATGGGGGTGTGAAGAGAGGTGAGTGGGAGGGATATTGCTTTGTCTAGACTATTTGCCACCCTCTCATATGCGTGGAATGCCCTCCCCACCCTAACTCTTGCTTATTGAAATTTCACACCACCATTGACTCACTAGATTATTGGTGATAGAAGGTGCTAGGGACTTCTCATGCCCCTTATTCATATTCTGTGCTCTGGATCACCTTCTTCTAGTTTCACTCCCTGCCAATGTACAACTCTGGGGCAGTCAAAACCTTGATGTTTAGATGCTTTCTTATCAGGGCTCCATAATATTGGTATTGCAAAAAGGAGAGTAAGGTGACATGGTACAAATCTTGCCCTTGGTACTTGTGTGACTTCAGAAAATTCCCCTCCCTTTCTGTGCTCAAGTGTTTTCATCTGTAAAAATAAGGAAGTCATAGAGTAGGAAAAAATAAAGCCACAAAATTTGGAATTAAAGAGGCCTGGGTTCAGTTTATGCTTTTACTATGTATTATTTATGATGGCAAATGTTTTCACCTCTCTTGGCCTCAATTTTTATCACCTCTAAACCAAGGGGGTTAAATGAGATTATCTCCAATACCCCTTCTAGATAATTCTGTGGTACTATTATGCACAAGCCAAGGTACTAAGTTGTGCAGAAGAAACAAATGAAAATTAGACAAAATTTCCCTGCCCTCATGGTGATTAGAATGTACTAGGGGAGCCATTTGTGTTATTTTGCCCAGAACCAGATCACCACTCTACTACTACTTCCTTCACTCAACTCGCCATTATCCCTCATGGAAACCCTCCCCCCTTTTTTAGCATTCCTTTATGTGTTCTCATCCCCCATTACAAGGGAAGCAACTTGATCTCAGGGAATGCTTTATTTTCTTTTATTTGTATCCCTAGAACTTAACACAGTTCTTGAAACATTGTGAGCCTTCATAAATGTTCTATCTTTTGATCAATCTATCAATTGATTGATCAATTAATCATATGTCAATCTATCTAACAGGAGAGAAAGAATGAAATAAGGGTGGAATACAAAAGTGCGGTTGAACTGTACATATGAAGTGTGATAAGTGTAGATAAGTCAGAGATCCCTAATGGCTAGAAGACCAAGGAAGGAATCATAGGGACAATATTTACACAGGAATTTTATGGTTTGGCATAAGGGGGAAAGGGATTGAAAGCAGAATGCTAATGGCATGAACAAAGATAGACAACCATAGGACTTATTCAGGGGTCAGCAAGAAGCCTAGCTTGGTTGGTGTCTGCCGAGGGAGGAAGAAATAAGTAAGAAATATGATTGTAAAGTGATTGTTTTTGTCCCTCAGTCCACTGAAATTCCATTCATCTCCCCATGTCCTCCCCTTCACCCCAACCTCAACTTTTTCTTCTAATTTGTCGTTCTGAGACTTAGCACATCACTCTGGGCTTTCCTCCAGACCTCTTGTCTTCTCATATTCTCTCATCTGGCTGTGTATGCAAGCTTTATTGTCCTTTCTTCATCTATTCAGTTTGCATGTCCATGATGTTTAATTGATTTTCCTCCAGCATTTGTATTAATAGTCTTTGTGTAAGTGATGACAGTCTATAGCCTGGACTTGTTCTATCTTTTCTGTGTTTTTGTTCCTAATCCCCTTTCTCTGATGCCTCATTTCTGTTCTGTTTCCTTTACCAAGCATATGTCCACATTAAAAAAAAAAACTGCAATTTTCTACTTCAGACTTCCCCTCTATAGAATGAGAACTAGTACATCACAGAGGGTTTTTTGATTATCCTGTGTCCTGTAGCCTGCTTAAGATCCAATTTTGTACAAAAGATATTTTAAAATATCTATAGAAATTTAAATGGTGTGCTTCCTTGCCTTATTTCTCTCCCTCCTCCTCTCTGTTTAGGATGAATCACAAAAAGTCCTATATAATTTAAAAATCAAAGGGATGTTGAATCTTTTAAGAGATGGTAGGTAGAGAGTTAGTGTTCCAGAGCTAGGATGGTGCCCTAGCAACCTGAGAGAAAAATTGGTTCTTGTGTAAAGTATGTAGTTGACATTCTGTTTTTCTTTTGGGACCTGATTGCATGACTCTGTGTGTGTGTGTGTGTGTGTGCATGCATGTATGTGTCTTTTGTAGTGGAAGTATTCTACCCTAACACCTCAGGGCACTTCTCTCTAATTTGAACATGGATTTCCCCTAATCTTGCCATGCTACCCCAGGTTCAAGGTACATTGATATACTGTGTTTCAGCATTCACTTAAAATCAGAGCTTAAAGACCCCACAAATGTGTTTACTTTTATTAGTCATCTAGAGGATATCATTAATTCAAACTAAAAGCATTTAATGAAATTAATTGTATAGGAAGAAAGGGAGCAATAGGAAAATATCCTTATAAATTAGGGGCATATCCTCCCACACACAAACATACCACTAATGAAAAAAGGCCATACAACATTAGGGAGCACATAGAAGGAAACATATGTGAAGGGGCACATACATAGGGAATATAGTAATGGTATAGGCATGAAGGAGTACATCATACATTTAGTGCCATACATTTAGTGCTATAGGGCCACCAGTATGTTCTAGGGATGTCATATGGTACTTCTTCTGGACCTACTAACATGGTCTGCAGTTTGATATGTATGCGATCTCTGCCAGGAAGATATATATGATATGTATTCTCTGCTGGGTATTACCTGTTGCTGCTTGAAGGTGCTCCATTGGTCTGACGAATATGCTGGCATGAAGTTATAGTTTCCCAATGTTTCTTTTCTTAAATTTCAATTTTTCTATCTGCAAAATAAAGATGCTAAGGTTTATAGCCTTGTCATGAAAAGCAAATCAAATAATACTCATAAACTTCTTAACTATAATCACCTCAACACCATAGGCTGGGTACTTCCATGAATTGTTCAAATTGAAATTCACCCATGACTCCCTATTTGGTACAATTTCTCTGATCTATGGTATCCTATAAATTCTCTACATGGGAAGACTTTCTCCAGAACTTTTAATATTACATGAGTACCAGCATAGAACTCAGGCTATTTACAAGTTATTCTTCACTCTCATTACATGAGCAACTCATCTCCTTTTCAGATCATACATCTCCTGCTTGATGTTTTTTGCCACTTCTTGTGTACAAGTCATAATTGTTGCAGCCAACTTAGGACTACTATGATTATCTCCAATGCCTTTTTGGTGTGTCACAATTTTGACTTTTTTTCAGAAATTCTGGAGTTTCATGATTCATAGCCACATCGCATCAGTGGAAGAATATTGCTATTTAAAGGCAGGAGACTAGGATCACTTAAAGAACTATTCCATTTCCTATATGTAACCCAGAACTCAGTCTTCTCACCTTCTCATATTTGATTCAGAACCCAACTCATGGTCTTTCTTCCACACCTATCCAAATATGGCTGATGGGCCAGTTCAGTGAGTGTTCTATATATAAATGGCATAGTTTGGACTGTAATAATTATTGAAGTTATTTATATAAGACTTTTAGGATTACATTACCTCATTTGATCTTCACAATAACCTTATAGGGGAGTTCTTACATTTTTTATTATTTTTGTCTGATAAATGAGAAAACCAGGGTTCAAATGCCTAAATGACTTGCAAATACAGTAAGTCATAGAGTTTAGGATGCAAATCAAGTTTTTATGAGTCTAACTCCAATTCTTTCCATAGTATCATGCTGCCTTCATTTACTTGGTTTAGTGATTCTTATTTTGCAAGTGATGTAGTATTCTAGGGTTTGGTACAATCTGTATAATGTCATTTCCAAAAGACATTTATTGCATTCATAAGACCTTCGAACCTATAAGGAGTTCTTCTTTTTTAGCTCTATGCAAAACATCCTCTTTGACAAAGGCAAGCACCTCTGGACAGAATACCTCTTCATATTTTTGACTGATAAGATATATTGATAGTAGAATGTTAAGTAAAATTATCTATCAAGAAATCTTATATGATTTAACACTTGTATAGATGACTTTTTTTTGGATGTGAATCATTAAAGTTATATTTTGCCCTTCTTAATCAAACGATCTTTCTATAGTCAGCAAACAAAAACTGCAGTGGCATTTTGTATTCTCTGTGCCTCTCAGAAAATTGTGTGACAGGATGATATGATTTGCAGTAGACATAAGTTAGGATAACCTGCCTGTTTACTTCTTGTTTGGTCATTTTTCTGTCATGTCTGACTCTTTGTGACCCCATTTGGTTTTGGGTTTTTTTTGGCAAATATATTAGAGTACTTTGCCATTTCCTTCTCCAGCTAATTTTACAGATGAGGAAACAGAGGCAAATGCAATGAAGTGATTTGTCCATGGTCACACAGCTTGTAAGTGTCTGAGGGCAAATTTTAACTCAGAAAGTTGAGTCTTTCTAACTTCAGGCCCAGCAGTCTATTCACTGTACCACCTACCTGCCCATTTACTTCTTAAATTTTCATTAAAAAAAAAAACCTGAATATACATCTAATTCTTTGAAAGATTTTATGAAGATGATCACATTGGCAAATGGATCAATAATTACTGATGGGTTCTCGATTGCCTTTTATCAGATAGTAATACCTTCCAATTTTTTTCCAAATGATTTGATAAATTGCCCTTTATTGAACATCCAGAAAACTGATTTTTCAATGCCTTCAAAATGTTATTGACTTCTCTATTCATTACTTGGTCTGGTCTAGTTATTAATCCTGTATATTTCTTCTTTAGTGTCATTTCTTTTAGTACTTCAAGGACTATGTTATAGTGCAAATATATCACTGATAAAAGAAAGCTTTTTACAGAAATTCTGACATATTTTTTTCCTTTTCTTCTCTTTTTTCCTGTTTCTTACTCTTCCAGTTTCATCTTCAAATGTTCTTGAGATGATGTGGCTTAATTGGGTTTCATGCCAAACTTTCTGCAAATCCTTTTTCCTTTCCATCACTTCTTACACTTTAATGAGATGATATTGCTCATCATCTCCTATCATCCACTGCAAAGCTTTGTTAAAGAGTTTTTGGTGTAAATCACTGTTGCCCTTGGCTACAGTTTTCTCCATGTGGCAAGGAGATTAAGTCTTTGCTGGCTGAAGTACCTTCTGAGTTGTTTTGGCCTTCTTGTTGTGGTGATTGCTTGGCAATTGTGCAAGAATTACAAATGGTCACATAAAAATCAGCTTTTATTATTCTTGGACAAAGAGTCAGTACAACATAAAGTCCACTTTTGAGTCCATAATGGAATATATTTCCTTCAAACAATTCGACTTGTGAAAACGTCACTGGTATTTGTTATTTTATTTTGTTCCATTAGACTTTGAGATCCATGAGAGCAAAGACTTTCTTTGTATCCCAAGTGCTTAGCCTGGAGTCTGGCACATATTAGGTACTTAATAACTGCATTAGCCTATAATTAGATCACAGATTTTAGAGATAGAAGTAACTTTAGAGGTTATCTAGTCTAATCCATTCATTTTTCAAAAGAGAGAACTGAGACCCAAGAGGTTGTCAATTGTGAAGTGCTATACAGGTATATATAAAATGACCTTCAAATGTAAGTCCTCTGATTCCAAATCCAACACTTTTTAAAATCATAGCACACTGCCTCTTGTAGGGTCAGCACAGTCAGGATAGTAATACTGATTCTGATAATTTGTACATTAGTAAAAACACTTTATTTAAGAACCACATGGTATTAGCAACAAACTCCTTCATGTGAAGCCAAGACTACAGAGAGGTAACATAATAGTGAACATTCTTCTGTGTTGGATATATCAGAAGAGATCAAAGAATCTTGAACTATTTTTCCATAACCACTGATGATTTGTCATTAAAAAAATGGTGATCATGCATAAAGACTTAAGAATGCCTCAGTTGACACGAGAAAGAATGCCAGAAAGCTAGTATAGGATTATTATAAGATGTCACTGACAGATGACTTCATCCAAGTATTATAGACTTGTAATCTCCAAGGTGAATAATGCCTGAATCATAGGTATAAGACCATATGGTCATACCATATTCAAAACATGAACATCTCTGGTTAGAGGTATACTCCAATGAGGTGGTACCTCACTGAAGACCTCATGGTACTGTAAAAAAGAATATACTTTTTTTCACTCGATGGCTATTGGGAGATAATATGGAATAATAAATAGGGTGCTGGACTTGGAACCAGGAAAATCTGGGTCCAAATCTTATGTTAGACATTCATTCACTGTAGGATACTGTGTAAGCAGATTAATTTCTCTGAGCCTCAGGTTTCCCATCTGTACAATGAAGATAATAACAGAGCCTACTTAACAGGATATTATGCAGGTCAAATTAAATAATATTTGTATAGAACTTGGAAGTTTTAAAATACTATAAAAATGTGTTTTATTAATAATGTGGCAGCTAAAGAATTAACTTAGGAGTCAGGAAGGCCTGGGCTAGGTCATACAATCAATCAATCAATTAGAATTATTAAACCTAGTATATGCCAGAATCTACTATATACAAAGACAAAAGCATAACAATTGTAATCACTGGGAAAAGATTGTGTGTGTGTGTATACACATATATATACATATATGTATATATATATACACACATATATATACCCACACATATATATGTATATATATACATACATATATATGTATGTATATATTCACACAGACACACACATACACACGTATTAGCATGCATGCATACACATACACAAGTGATTTTTAAAAACTGATACAAGGTAATTTGGAGTAGAATCATTTGTAGCTTGTAAGGGTGTGTGTGTGTGGTGATCAGGAAAGGCTTTCATGTGGAAAATGACATTTGAGTTGAACCACAAAGGAAAGGAAGAATTCTAAAATACAGAAACGGTAGGAGGGAGGGTTACATTTAAGGCATGGATGACAGCCAGTACAATGAAATGGAAATAGATAAACTGCCATGTATGAGGAAGAGTAATAAAGCCAGTTTGGCTAGACCACAATCTAAATGAAGGGGAGTAATGTGGAATAATACTGGAAAGATGAAGCAGTGCCAGGTGATAAAGAGCTTTAAATATGACTGGAGGATTTTACATTTGATTCTAGAGATATTATGGAGACTGGATTTTATTGAGTAGGCAATGACATAGTCTGATGTGCTTTAGGAAAATCACTTTTGAATCTATATGGAGGATGGAGAGACTTGGAAAAAGATATTCAGTTAGAAGCCCATTGCAAAAGTCCAGACCAAAGGGCCTGGACTACTGTGAGTAGCAAGAAAGAAATGAATGAGAGAAATGTTGTGGAGGTAGAAACCACAACATCTGGCAACTCATGAAGGTGAATGAAGGGTTGAGGATGATATGAAGTTATGAAATTTGTTGACTAGAAGGACTGTGGTACCCTACATAGAAATAGGGAAGTTTGGAAGGGTGGAGTAAGTTTTGGGAGGAAAAGAGAATTCTGGATTGAAACCTATTGAGTATGACATGAATGTGGAACAGAAGTTCAGGAGGAAACGACCAATAGATAATTGGAGATATAAGACCAGAGTTCAAGAAAGAAGCTTGATATGGATTTATAGATCTGAGAGCACAGAGATTAAAATTAAACCTATAGAAAATGACAAAGCCACCAAGAAAGAGTGTATTGTTAGAAGAGACCCCAGAATAGAGCCTCAGCTCAGAACATCCACTGTTAGGGGATACAATATGGATGAAAATCTAACCAAGGAAGCAGAAGAGGACAGAGGTAAAAGGAATCAGGTAATTGTAGTGGCATCAAAGACAGAAGAAAGAGTATCCAGGAGGATGGCCAACCATGTCAAATGCAGCAGACAAGTTAAGAAAGATAAGAATTGCATCTTATTTGACACCAATCATTGGCAATGTTGGAGAAAGTAATGTCAGTTGAGTGGTGAGATCAGGAGCTAGATTGCAAAGGACTGAGGTGTGATTGAATGAGAAGAAAGGAAATGAAAGCAGCAAGTACAGATAGCTTTATCATAAGGGAATAGGGAACCACAAATGGGAAATGTGATGAGATCCGTTCCTTAGATAAATTATTTCTGCAGCTGTTCCAGAATTAATTGTAGGGGACAGAGTCAATCTCTCTCTCTTCTTTTCTTTACCCCTCTTCTAAGATTGTTTAAGCTTTTGTGCAATCTTCTGACAAAGCCAACCCAGGGAAGAGCCTATGCTCTGAACTTCCCTTGACCTCCTCCCCCCAAAAGTCCCTTTCCTATGTACACTCCTTAGTTATGTGTTAGATGACATGTACCATAATTTCAGAGGGAAGTGTTCCTGTCTTTAAAGAAAATGGATTTGCCAATTAAAAGATGAAATCACTGGGAATTTTGAAGACAGCATTTTGAGTTGAGTAATGAGGTCAGAAACCAGACTGAAGAGGGTTGAGAAATGAGTTTCAGGAGGGAGAAAGGCAGCAATAAGTGTAGGAAAGCTTTTTGAAGCAGTTTGGCTAAGAAAGAGAAAAGAGATGTAAGGTAATAACTTGAGGGGGTGGCTCCTAGTCTCACCACTACATTTCTGGCTGAGTCCCTTACCCAGTGAACAAGTGCCTTAACCTCTTGGTGCTCCAGAAAGCTCTAAGACTACAAATTGCAGCAAAGATGATAATCTATCTGCACTGGTAGAGGAAATTCTTTACCTGAAACTTCATATACTGATGAAATCACAGATTCAGCTTAAAAAGTAGTATTAGGAATAGTAATAGAAGTAATAACAATGTAAGCTGTAGTAGTGGAGGTGGTGGACATGGTGGAGGTGGTAGCAGCAGCACCAATGAAGCAGTAACAATATAAAACACTTGGAAGTCTACCTGCCAACACAAACTCAGGAATCATATGAACACAATTGCAAAATACTTTTCACACAAATAAATTCAGATCTAAATAATTGGGAAAATATCAATTGCTCATGGGTAGGCTGAGCTAATATAATAAAAATGACATTTCTACCTAAATTAATTTACTCATTCAGGACATACCAATCAAACTACCAAAAATTATTTTATGGAGCTAGAAATAATAATAACAAAATTCATCTGGAAGAACAAAAGGTAAAGAATGTCAAGGGAATTCATGAAAAAATGCAAAAGAAGGTGGCTTGGCAATACTATATATAAAACTATATTAAAATGCAGTGATCATCAAAACTATTTGCCACTGGCTAAGAAACAGAGTGGTGGATCAGTGAAATAGGTTAGGTACATAAGAAATGGTAGTAAATGACTATAGTAATCTACTCTTTGATAGTAGACTCCTGCTTCTGGGATAAGGCCTCACCATTTAACAAAAATGCTGGTAAAACTGGAAAGCATCAATGAAGCAGCAACAGCAATAATCACTTCTTATAGCCTACTGTGTGCAATGCAATATATACGATAAAATGTATAAATTCTGCTTCAGATACAAAGATGAGCAAGTCTTTCAAAATCATGTCCCCATTCTGTCCTCCTCCTCATCCCACCAGAACTGAGACTCACACCCTTGGAATCCTGGGCTCTATGACCTAACCTTACCAGGGACCATGCTATCAGCCCCTACTTCTCAGCTATCACCAAAATATACAGTCCCCACCCTATCCTTTCCTCTCCTTTCCTTCCCATAGAACTGGGTCTTCAATCCTAAAATCCTGTCCCCAATAGCTGAGTTTTCCCTTTATCTTGACCAGGATCAGGAAACTCTGCCACATCTGGCCCCAAATCACACTCAACAGGTAACCTCTGCCACTCTTCTGCTTTCAAACTCTTGTTCTCCTTTATGTTTTGTCTTCCTTTATTAGAATGTACATTTTGTGAAGGCAGAAACCATCTTGCCTATGGCATCTGTGTCCCCAGTGCCTGGCACATAGTAAGTACTCAATAACTTCTTTTTCATTCATTTATTCTTGAACATACCTATGGCATGCACTCAAGTCATGGTACCTGCCCTAATGGAGCTTATAATCTAATAGGAAGAAATAAGACAAATAAACAAATAATGACACAAGCCAGATTATGCTATGTAATCTCTGGAACCAGTTAAGTATGTGTGGAATGAAGAATAGATTAGAAAGGACTTCAGAAATGCAGCAATTACTCACTTGCACAAACACATAAGGGATGAGCTGTTGTAACCCTTGAGTCATATCATTTATGTGTTTTGGGGGAAGATATTTACATGTATCATTCCCAAGAATTTAGTCATAGCTATCTATCTATCTGGGACATAGATGTATAAAATAAAAATCAAATAACAACTTTTTGTTCTGGTCATAGAAAGGGGGGCACTATGTTGTCCTTTAGCCATTGGTAGAATGAAAAAGAATGTGCATCTTCATTTGAATGTTAAATTCTGAAACATCAGAAAACCTCTTTCTACTAACTGACGTATCACATAGGAAGTAATGGAAATGAATGTCCAGTTTTCTCATCTACAAAATGAGAAGGCTGGACTAACTGAAGATAAAGGTCCCTTCGAGCTCTAACACTTAATTTTTTTTACACTTATTTATCTTAATTTTAATGTATGGAATAAAGCAAACATTTCCAAAACATAATGTAATAAAAAGATGGTTGTACATGAAACTGTAAATCTATTATGTATGCTTTGCTGTTCCTTTTAAATATATAATAAAGTTATCATGTAAATTTCTTTTTTTTCTTCCCTCCCACCTTTTCTCCACTCCCACCCTAGTGATGGCTCCCATTAGACAAATACTGCCATGATTATCTATGATAGCTGTTCAGAAACTTTTAAAAATATCACTCTGCATAAAGGAATGATAGCAGCAACTGTAGACATGCAGGAAATAAAAAAAAAAGTTCTACTATCACTAATGGCACCATTAAGGATAACTTCTTGTCCCATTACAATTTACTATCCACTTTCTGACAGTGTTTTCCAGCTACTGTCAGCCCACCATACATTAGAGCACTTAAAAATTTTATAGTATAGGAATCTTTTTCTTCCAATCTTTTTACTCATTTCAACTCCTAAAATTATATTTTAAAAATACACATATATACCTTAATTCCTTTAAGCAGTAAAAAAAAAAAAAAAGACAAAAAAAATAAACCCAAAATAACCTGACCATAGAACAAGAGTCAGGAAGACCTGAGTTAAAATCTTACTTCAGACACTTACAAGTTCTGTGACCCATCATTTAACTGATTTGTCTGTTTCCTCAACAACAAAACAGGGATAATATTATGGCACCTCCCACACAGGATTGTGGTAAGGATCAAATGAGATAATAATTGTAAATCACTGAGCACATTGCCTGCCACATAGAAGGTGTTTAATAAATGCTAGTTATTATTATACTAAGTCTGTGCTTTTCTTGGGTTTGGCTCAGCACTGACAGGGTAGAATCAAAGGTTCTAAAGTATACAATATTGTCCCCTGGAGAGACACTGGAATGATGGGGTGGGGTGGTGGTAGTAGTAGTAGCATCTGGTGCAATGAGTTGGGGAGGATTGAATAAAAATAAGAGGGCAGTGGAAACATACGGAAAGAAGAGAAAAGAAGAAAATTTTGAAAAATCATTCATAAGTTTCATCTGTTGTGTAAGAGTTAAAGTCATAGTGATTACATTATTTTCCAAATAAACACACAAAATGCAAGATATAACCAATCAATGATCAAATCCACTGACAGGTCTTAACAAGCAAGTGTTGGCAGGCAAGCATGTAGCACATTGTTGGGAAGTCCAGAATGCAACGGCAGGAGAATGTGCATGTAATGACTTGTTTACAATATGATACCATATGGTTACATGATTCAATATTGTATCATCAAAATTTCAATGAGGAAAAAAATGCAAAAATACAATTAATTATTTTGTTTAAGATGTAATTTAAAATTATATTTTTCTAAATGACACAAATTAAAAAACATTGAAGGGTTAAGATTTCCAGGGGACCCTGAGTAATTTTTTTTAAAGAGGGTGCTAAGCCATATATGTTTGGAAATCTCTGGGATAGATGTTCTCCTTTAGAGTCTGTCACCTTTCTTTCCATTCCCCAATGAATCTTATAAGCAGGTGCCAATACTCTTAATAATATTAATTCTGTTAATTAATATTAATTATAATGTCATTATTATCATAACAGTAATTTATTAATTAAAGTTATAACATCAATTGTCTTTGTATCCCCAATTTATTCTATAATAAGAGTGATTTTTGTGATTGTATTAATGTGATGTTTAATATGTAAATATAATAATATTCCTAAATAATAATAATATTCCTAAAGCCCAGGTTTAACCATATTCCCCTGCTCCAGAACCTCAGGAACACCCTGTTGTCTCCACAATAAAATAGAAGCTACTCCATTAAAGCCCTTCACAATCTAGGTACAGCCTGCTTTTCCAAACTTATTTCATTTTACTTCCCCCTCACTCTCCCTACATTGTAGACAAACTTTCTATTTGTACAACATCTCATTGCATCTCTCACCTCTGAAATTCTATGCAAATTTTGTTCTCATGCCTGAAATAATATGCTCCACTTTCCCTTCTACCTCTTAAAATCTTCTCTTCCTTTATCTCAGGTGCCACCTCCTTCCTATGAGAAGCTTTTTCTGTTCCCTCTACTTGTCTGAGATCGATTATCTTGCATTAACCTATCCGATTAGATTTTTGTGTCCCCCATTACAATATATACTCCTTGAGAGTAAGAACTTTTTTTAAAAATCTTTTTAACTTTCTATCCCCAGTGCTTAGAACAAAGCAAAAATCACTTACCACTTTGAAATAAAAATAGCTAACATTTATATGGAGCTTACTAGGCACTTTGCTAAGCATGTTATAGTTATTATCTCATTGGATCCCCACAACAACCTTCAGAAGTAGGTAATATCATTATCCCCACTTTGTGGATAAGGAAACTGATGCAGACAGAGGTTAAGGGACTTGCTCAGAAACACATAGCTAGCAAGTGTCTGAGGCCAGATATTAATTCAGGTCTTTCTGACTCCAGGCTCAGAACTGAAATGATGAGTAACTTTCTTGTTATCTTGCTAGAGGTATCTTCCAAACAGACACCCTCTTAAAAAGAGCACTGGTCATCTTAGATGAGCAATTACAGTCACAATGAAAACAAGTAGCCATTGCACCCTGGAATAGCCGAAACTGTTACAGGGTTGGGAGGTGTGAATTGTGTGCCTTCATATTACTAAGAGCCTTGAATGGTTTCGTGGTCCCTGACAAAATATACAGAAAATGGGAAGATAAGTTTAGAGATATAGCAGTAATCCAAATAAGCAAGTATTCCAGCAATATAGGAAGTCCATGATGATAAAAGCTGTTTTGTTGAACTAGTGATATTTCTCAAGTGGACAATGGTGAAGATACCAATATAACTTTTGATAACCTTTTACATGACAGAAAATATATTCTTGGATTGTCTACATTTGAGTTTGGGTTGTTTCAGTTTGGGCCATGGACTTAAAAGTAAATGCTGGAACTAAGACAGCCATAGATGAAGAGTGAACCTAGAAGCAAGGACATAGTTCAGTTGTTTTTGGCATGAGCATTTATGGAAAGTAATCCAAAGATATGTTTGAAACCAAGAGACTGGCCTAAGGGGAGAAAGGACAAACAAATGAGTATTGCCGACCTAGGTTCAGATTTGAGAACAAGATCCAACGGGAGTGTGGCAAGTGATTAGTGGAGGATGTCAAATTCAACCATTTATAGATATTTATTATGTTAAAAAAATTGGAGATTTAAAGATAAAAATTAAATAGTGTCTTCCCGCAAGGGGTTTGCATTCTGTTGGGGTGAAGGTGATAGGATACAACCAATTTCTAAATAAATAGGAGTATATAGACAAGTAAATATATTTTTAAAACTTGTAACATCAAAGTACTCTGTCAATGAATCAACAAGCATTTATTAGACACTTATTGCCCCAGGGATATAAAGACAAAATTTAAATAATTCCTTCCCTCAGGAAGTATACATGCTTTCAGAAAAAGAGCACATACATATAACCTGGAATGAAGGTATTACATAATTATATCCAAGCCACATAAAAAGCAGTCACGGAGTAGTTTGATCAGTCATTGTCAAGGACATCAAACACTAGAAGCTGAAGGGTTCAGGAGAAAGAAAATTCAATCTCTGGGAAGATTTGGAGCCAAGTCAGAGCCAAGACTTTGAAGAAGTGAGGTCACATGATGGAACTAAAGTACTAGGGATGTGGGACAGGGTATAACTAAAAGACAAGGTAGGATGCTAGTTAGTTGGAAGTGGAGCACCAAGGTCAGAGGAAGAAGATACACTGGATGCACCCATACATACATGCATCCATGATCTCATACCCTCTGTTGTTCTCCAGCAAATTTCCCTTCTATCATACTTTCTCCGTCTCTCTCTTACATTCCAATCTATCTGGTTCCTTTACTGCTGCCGAGAAACATCATCACATCTCCCCCATCTTAAAACCTAAACAAAACCAAAACAAAACCTCTTATTCCCACCATCCTTACTATCATCCTTTACTTTCCTGCCTTTCTGGTCTAGACTACTTGAGAAAGCCATGCAGTAGAAATGCCACCTCTTCCTCTCCTCTCAAACACTTTTAGACCTTCTGCTGTATGGCATCCAACCTCATTGTTCAACTGAAACTTCAGTCTCTAATATTAGTGATAATCTCTTTAATTGCCAAGTCTAATGATCTTTTCTCAATCCTCATCTTTCCCAATTTATCTGCAGCAATTCTCACTACTTGGATCATAGATCATCCTCTCCCCCTGGATATTCTTTCCTTTCTATGTTTTTATGATATTGTCTCCTGGTTCTCCTCCTACCTGCCTGACTGCTTTTAGTATTCTAACTTGTATCTTCATACAGGTTTCTCACAACAACAATGCCCCCAAAGGCCACCTTCTCCCTCTGAAATACCTCACTTAGTGACCTCTTCAGCTCCCAAGGGTTCAATTATCATCTCTACACAGATGATTCTCAGATTTATCAACCCCTAATCTCTCTCGTTAGCTCCAGTCTCATGTCACTAATTTCTTTTCAAACACTTCACACTGGATGAATCTTAGACATCTCAGACTACTTATGTCCAAATCAGAATTTATCATTCCCCAAAAACCCTACACTCTTCCCAATTTTCTTACTATCTTTAATGGCACCATCACTCTCCTGACCATCAATTCATTGTCATCTTCAGCTCTTCATTCTTATTTACTCCACATAACAAAACTTTTGTCAAATCTTGTTGTTTCTAACTTCACAACATCTCTATTTTACGCACCATCCTCTCCATCCACACAGTCACAACTCTGGTCCACATCCTCATCTAGACTAGTGCAATAGTCTTCTGCTTTGTCTCCCTCACTTGTGTCTCCAGTACACCCACCATTCAGTTGCCAAAGTACAGGTCCACCAGTGTCACTCCTCTAGGGATTTAATTCCAGTGCTTCCCTATTACGTTCGGGATCAAACATAAAATTCTCTGTTTTTCATTTAAAGCCCTTCAAACTGTAGCCCTTTTTACTTTTCCAGTCTTCTTATATTTTTCTGCCTTCTGTGTACTTTAAGATCCATCTACACTGACCCTGTTTGACGTTCCTAGATCATTAGTCTTGCACTCAACTCCATGCTTTCTCACTACATGTCCCCCATGCCTGAAATGTTCTTTCATTTCACCTTTGTCTGCTGCTTTTCCATCCTCCTTCAAGACTCAGCTCAACTTTTACCTTCTGCAAGAGACCTCTTCTGCTCTCCTCCCCAGTTATCCCCAGTGCCTTCCCGTCCCCTCCTCTTTAAGATTACCTTCATATATAATTATATATACATATATACACATACGCACATGCACATAAATGTGTGTATATACATACATACCTATATGTATACATACACATATAGGTTTGTATGTATATGTATATACACATATCTATATGTGTGTATACATGTGTGTGTATGTATACATATGTATGTGAGAGACAGACAAACAGAAAAAGAAAGAATGCACTAGGTGGTGCAGTGGATAGAGTTCTGGACCTGGAGTCAGGAAGAATAATCTTCCTGAGTTCAAATCTAGCCTCAGACAGTTACTAGCTGCGTAGCCCTGGGCAAGTCATTTAACCCTGTTGGCCTGTGTTTCCTCATCTATCAAATGATCTGGAGAAGGAAATGGCAAACTACCCCAGTATCTTTGCCAATAAAGAGGCAAACGGGGTCATGAAGAGGTGGACCCAACTGAAAACAAGTGAACAACAATGCATATACATGCATACACACATATGTATTTACATGGTTATATGTATCCACACATATGTATGTTTTGTGTTGATACATATACATGTCTCTATATTTATAGCTTATATGTACCTAATTATTTACATATTTTCTTCCCCATAGAATATGAGATCTTTGAGGGAAGAGAGACCATGTATTTGCCTTTTTTGCAACCCTAGCAATTAGCCCAGTGCAGGTACTTGGTAAGCACTGTGGACTGACTGACTGACTGACTGACTGACTATTAACCTAGGGCTCTTTGATTTGCTACCCCTAGGACCAAGACTGACTAGTCCCAGAGTTTGAGGTTTGATGGAATTCACCGGTGGGGTCATAGAGCCCCATTGGGACCTTTGGAGGTTCCTGGAACCAAAGTATTTCACAGATCATACCTTAAATAAGACTCAGACTCCTTAAAGGTGAATCCAGTGACATGTAATATCAACCCAATAGCTTAAATATTATTATTAAAAATACTTAAAAGTACTTCCTATAGCATGTTATGCACATCATACAGTGAAAGTTGGGTCTCTCAAAGTAGGCTATCATACATTGAAAGCAATAGCCAAGAGAGGCTATTATTGGCAGCCTGCTCATAGCCTAATTACAATGTTGTCTGCAGGTGACTCTGTAGCCCCAGGACTGAATTGTTCTCACTTCTCAGAGCCATCCGTGTGATTCATTGAATGACAGCTCCTTCCTTTGCAGCTCTTGCTCACAGAGGGCTCCAACCTTTCCAAATGACCTATTTGGAATATTATCCAAATATTTTCATTTTCAAATTTACCACAAATTAACTCTGACTATTGACAAAGGCTTTCACTATTCAATGTCTCCATTCTTCTATTGACAGTCATAGAATAATTGTGTGTGTCCCTAACTGGCTTTGACACTTTCAGATGAAAGATGTTATTTAACTACAGGGCATTGGCGTTCAGTTTTGAAGTTTGAAAAGCTGACTAATTTTTCTTGTCATTGTGTAAGTCTTCAACTTGTGCTTACCCCAGCCAAGACTGGAAGGAAAGTCAGAACTCCTAGCTGGCTGCCCTCATGGATTTTCTGGTTTCATCAAGAACTTCAAAAATATCTTGGGAACACGTCTTACATGCAGTTTATGTTGGCCTGGCAGGGTTACAGCCTACCTGAAGAGAATTTATTTGCAGAAATGAAACTTCTGTGATTCTCATATCTTACCTGAAAATTCCAAATACACACACACACACACACACACACGAATGTTGTATAAATAATATACTGTATATGTAATTTCATATTGTATTTGTACTACGTTATATGTGCATATTGTGTATAGATGTATATGCATATGAATACATACACATGCAAACACACATATACATATACCTGCATTTATTGCTTTTTTAATTTATACTCAAAACTGATTATCTTAAAGCTGTAGGCAGATTCAGTCTTAGGCAAAAATAGGAAGAAGGCAAAGCTAGTCTTTGGTCCCTTCCATTTCCCCTTGCCTTCATTCGGTTAATTTCCCTCAGTGCAGTGATACACTGAAGAGGATACTGTGGCTCCTGACCTTTCTTTTCTTGAAGCTATGTCAGAACTTACTTATATTGTGACATCCTCCGTGATCCTGCTCTGAATGAATTAAGCACACCATTAACATTAAGATGACTAATAATGAATTGATATGCCCTTCCCTTAAAATATTCAAAACCTTAAATCAAAAGTGTTATGTAAGAATTTTAGGTATTTTGTAGAGCAAATAGACATCTTTTTAAATATTTTATTAATTTTTAAATATTTTGTTAAATATTTCCCAATTACATGTAAAAAATATTTAACATTCATTTTTAAAAAGTTTGAGTTCTAATCTCTCTCCCTTCCTCTCCTATAAAATGCAAGCAATTTGATGTCAATTACATATGTGAAGTCATGTCAAATATATTTCTGTATTAGCTGTGTTGCAAAAGAAAATACAGACAAAAAAAAACAAGAAAAATGAAGAAAGTAAAAAAGGTATGTTTCAATCTGCATTCAGAGTTCATCAGTTCTCTCTCTAGAGGCATTTTTTTTCTGATAGCATTTTTTCATCATAGCTCCTTTGGAATTGTCTTGGATTGTTATCTTGATAAGAGTAGCTAAGTCTTTTATAGCTGATCATCCTTACAGTATTGGTGTTACTGTGCACAATGTTCAGACCTGGTAGTCATATAGCTAGGTCAAAGGGTATACACAGTTTGATAGCCCTTTGGGCTTAGTTCCAAATTGTTTTCCACAATGGTTGGATTAATTCACAACTCCACTGAAAAACAGTACATCAGTGTCCCAATTTTTTCACATCCCCTCCAGCATTTTCCTTTTGGAATAAGTGTTGAGGCAGTGTCTCAAAGGTGTTTTAATTTGCATTTCTCTAATCAGTAAAAATTTAGAGTATTTTTTTATTGTGACTGTTGAGAACTTTAATTTCTTCTTCTGAAATCTACCTGTTCATACACATCAATTTATCAACTGAGGAATGGAACCATTAACCTTCAAGGGGACATTCTACTCCCTTCAACATCATTCATTTATTTAAGTCATTTAGAAAACATTTGATGAGTGCCCACTATGTAGGTAAGGGAAGGAGTTCAATGTGGGAGAGTGGAGAGTGAAAAAAGGCATGGAAGACAGGAATGAATGAGATGCATTGGTAGATCAGCCTGTCTGGTGAAAGGGATTTGTGTTGAGGAGTGATGAAAGTTCAAGTTGCCAAAGTACATTGAAACCACATGATTTTAGTGTTTGATTTCAGGCAGGTCTAATTAGAAAAGTCTAATGTGCATACCTGGAAGTCAACACACTCAGTTTGAATGTGTATGGGAGGTAGCTAGAGATCCTAGGAGGTGAAGCCTCAGAATGGGGGGAGAAGAGGAGGAAGTCACCATTTTGGACCCTCTGGTAGATTTCTACACTAATTATTCTTGATAACTAGGTACTAGGTGCTAATTATCCCAGGACCCTGAGTTGGTAGAACAGAAAGTTTTGGGGAAAATGTCCACCCACTCAGCTTTTGACTATCACCAGAATCCCTGTCCAGATATGGGCTACATCCTAAGCATCTATCTCTTCTCATTTGAGTTGATGGTGAATGGGTCTCTGGTCCTTCGGCAGGAAATATCAAATAGCTAAGACCCTCCATCAAAGCATAAAGGCAGTGGAAGAAGGGGCTCATGACTAATCTGACCCAGCCTGAGCAAATGGGCATCAGTCTGGTCTAACTTCCACCATTCATCACCAGGCAACTAGGTGAGGCAGCAGATAGAATGCTGAGTCTGGAGTCAGGAAGATAGAAGTTCAAATCTAGTCTCAGATACTTACTACTATGTGACCCTAGGCAAGTCACTCAACCTCCATTTATCTCAGTTTCCTCAGCACCTACCTTGTAGGGGTATTGTGAGGATCAAATGAAATAGAATTTGTAAGGAGCTTAGAACAGTGGCTAGCACATCACAGGAATGCTTCCTACCCTTCCCTGTGTATGGGCAGAAAGGTGGCAGAAGGGAATGTGTCATGATTAGAAGAAGAGGTTCCTATTTTTAACTTCTCCTGCCATGGTGAAGAGGTAGGGGCAGCTTATAGTGCAGCAAGACTAACTTCATGATGAGTAAATGGAGAAGCTGGGAGCACTGGTAAAGGGTATGGAGAGGGAATTACAACCATGAGCACAGGGATGTGATACTGGGAGCCCTTTTCCTCCTGCTCTTCACTTCAGTGCCTGACAAAAGGCAGAACAGTGCTTGGCAAAGCCATGGTTTTCCCACCCTGGTTAGAGCTATGTTACCAAGAGTTTGGACTTTACTTGGCAATCAAGGAGGAAAGATGTTTTAATAGATTTTGAGCAGAGGAACTGACAAAAGCCATGCACTGGGAAGAGTAATCTGGAAGCTTTGTGTAGAATGGGTTGACGATATGGTTATGGGACCTAAGGGACCTTGTTTCCAGCACAGATGGGTAAGACTATCCCTCTTTTCCTGGCAGTCTAAATCTGGCATCCACAAGCTACTAGAAAACCTTTAAGACTGTGGTCCCTTCGCTGACAAAAGCCGGCCAAGAATAAATGTATCCAATGGACAGAGCTCTGCAGAGCCTCAGCATGGGAGAAATGAGAGCCCTTTGCCTCTTCCTCTGTTTACAACAGTTTATTCTGACATAGCAGAAGGGATAACACAGACAAATCTGATTGACTTGCCTTGTGCACTTCCTCATGTAATTTCCAATTTCCTCCACTTTATTTGAATCCTATCCATCTTTCAAGTTCCGTTGCCAGCATCCCATCCTCTGTGAAGCCAGCTCTAATTATTCCTATCCACAGTCATCTTTTCCTTCTCTAAAATTTTTAGACAGAGACATAGGAACCTCCACTTGTTCTCTAATTGCCTTTTATGTATTAGTCTTCTGTCCCCTAGTAGACTGAGGGCAGGGCGTATGCCTTAGAGCAGGGGCTCTTAACTTCTCTGTGAGGTGGGCACCTTTGGTAGTCTGGTGAAATATGTGCACCTCTTCTCAGAACAGTATTTTTAAATTCACAAAATATGAAACATAGGAGTAAAAAGGAAAACAATTACACTGAAATAGATGTCTATATATTTCAAAGGCCTCAGGGTAAGAACCTTGACATAGAATTTATTGTACCTCCTCTTCCCACACAGAACCTAACACAATGTCAGGCTCAAAATAGGCTCTCAGTAAGGGAAGGAAGTAAGGAAGAGAGGGAGGAAGGAAGGAAGGAAGGAAGGAAGGAAGGAAGGAAGGAAGGAAGGAAGGAAGGAAGGAAGGAAGGAAGAGAGGGAGGAAGGAAGGAAGGAAGGAAGGAAGGAAGGAAGGAAGGAAGGAAGGAAGGAAGGAAGGAAGGAAGGGAGGAGGGAGAGAGGAAGGAAGGAAGGGAGGTAAAGAAGGGAGGGAGAGAGGAAGGAAGGGAGGGAGGAAGGAAGGAAGGAAGGAAGGGAGGGAGGAAGGAAGTAAGGAAGGAAGGGAGGAAGGAAGGAAGGAAGGAAGGGAGGAAAGAAGGAAGGAAGGGAGGGAGGAAGGAAGGGAGGGAGGAAGGAAGGAGGAAGGAAGAGAGGGAGAAAGGAAGGAAGGGAGGGAGAGAGGAAGGAAGGGAGGGAAGAAGGGAGGGAGGAAGGAAGGAAGGGAGACAGGAAGGGAGGAAGAAAAGGAGGAAGGAAGGAAGGGAGGAAGGAAGGGAGGGAAGGAGGGAGGGAGGAAGGAAGGGAGGTAAAGAAGGGAGGGAGAGAGGAAGGAAGGGAGGGAGGAAGGGAGGGAGGAAGGAAGGAAGGAAGGAAGGGAGACAAGAAGGAAGGAAGGAAGGGAGGAAGGAAGGAAGGAAGGGAGGAAGGAAGGGAGGAAGGGAGGGAGGAAGGAAGGAAGGAAGGAAGGAAGGAAGGAAGGAAGGGAGGAAAGAAGGAAGGAAGGGAGGGAGGAAGGAAGGGAGGGAGGAAGGAAGGAGGAAGGAAGAGAGGGAGAGAGGAAGGAAGGGAGGGAGAGAGGAAGGAAGGGAGGGAAGAAGGGAGGGAGGAAGGAAGGAAGGAAGGGAGACAGGAAGGGAGGAAGAAAAGGAGGAAGGAAGGAAGGGAGGAAGGAAGGGAGGGAAGGAGGGAGGGAGGAAGGAAGGGAGGTAAAGAAGGGAGGGAGAGAGGAAGGAAGGGAGGGAGGAAGGGAGGGAGGAAGGAAGGAAGGAAGGAAGGGAGACAAGAAGGAAGGAAGGAAGGAAGGAAGGAAGGAAGGAAGGAAGGAAGGAAGGAAGGAAGGAAGGAAGGAAGGAAGGAAGGAAGGGAGGGAGGGAGGGAGGAAGGAAGGGAGGGAGGAAGGAAGGGAGAGAGGAAGGAAAGGAGGAAGGAAGAGAGGGAGAGAGGAAGGAAATGAGGGAGAGAGGAAGGAAGGGAGGGAGGAAGGAAAGGAGGAAGGAAGAGAGGGAGAGAGGAAGGAAATGAGGGAGAGAGGAAGGAAGGGAGGGAGGGAGGGAAGGAGGAAGGGAGGGAAGGAGGGAGGAAGAAATAATTTATTAAACCCCTAATATGCACCCAGCCCTGTGCTAAGTGCTTTACAAATATTATCTTATTTCATCTTCACAGCAACCCTGGAAGGCAAAGGCTGTTATTACCCCCATTTTACAAGTAAAGAAACTGAGGCAGAAAGAGATTAAGTGATTTATCTAGGGTCACAGAGTTAACAAGAGTCTTGGGTTATATATGAAGTCAGACCTTCTGTATTCCTAGTCCAATGCTCTAACCACTGGACCACCCACCTATGATTATAGGATCAGAACTCTACAGCAGAGACCTTCTAGTCCATTTTCCAGATGAAGAAACTGAAGCCCAAGGAGATAAGAGAGTTGCCCAGGGTTGTGATTAGAGCCCAGGTCCTCTGATTCCAGAGCCAATGCTTTTTCAACTGCTTCCAAACTCCCAAAATGCCTTATTCCTCTCTCCTACTTTTTGGTGATCATATGTAGTGATATGAGGATGAATTGGGAAAGTAGGGAAATGTTTTAGTTCAAATAATGGAATTAGGCCGTTGAAGGCCTAGAGCTAGGACCCGATTCCTACCTTCCTTCTTACCTGACAGCAAGTGAAGATCCAGTGTCTTGGGGGAGCTACAAGAGGGATTAAAATGAGCAACCCTGAAAGACTGCTAAACCCTGAAAAGGAACTGCTGAGGAAGTGGTGGCATTGCTTTCTCTGGAAAAACTGAAGTCCAAAAAGAGTGTTTTCTTGCCCCAAATTTTTTCCAGTAACTGATTCCAGCCTCTGCCTCACTTTGGCAGTGAACCTGAGCCATTTAGACTTTGCCCATCTGGAGTATTCAATAACCTGATATTTGGTTTGCTTGGTGAAGTTTTGTTTTTTTTTTTTTCTGTAGCCTGCATTCAAATTAATTAGAAGTTCATACTTTCCACGAATAGGCTACACTAGATATTTAAAGCAGCCAAGAAAAAAAAAATGAGAACTTTGGACGTTCTCTAAGTTTCCAATTCCTCTTCTAGACATCATTTTAACTGACGTTTATGTAGTTTTAAAGCTAGTAAGCGTTCTATACATATTGTCTTATTTGAGTTTCATGACAACCCTGTGCAGTAGGCACTACACTTATTGTTATTTCCATTCTACAGATGAGAAAACTGAGGTTCAGAGAAGTAAATGGTGCATGTGGCCACACATGATGTCAGAGACAGTATTTTAACCAAGGTATTCCTTATCTCTTCTAAGTCTTATTTGCTAAGCCCACATATGATTACTCTATAAAATGAAAAAATTAGGCTAGAGGATCTCCAAGATGATTCATGATTTCATGAGTCTGTGGTAATGACTAGAGATATTTGAAGGTTCCCACTTAGGAATAACCTAAACTGGTAACTGTCAGTTTAGGGCTATGGTGGCCCTCCTTTGACTATATTTGGTGCTATCCTTTGCCTGAACTTTCTCCCTGCAGTTTAGGCACCAAAGAGATATGGACAAACTAAATGTGAGAAGGGGTGGGTGTGGGGAAGGGAGAGGGAGGAGAGACAGGGAGCACTACCCAAAGGTAGGAGGAGTAAGATTATGCTGGAAATCTGGTGGAACTCTTAAAAGGGCAGAGAAAGTCTGTGTCTCTCTGTCTCTGTCTCTGTGCCCTTCAGTATCTCTGTCTCTCTGCCTCTGTCTCAATCTGTTTCTCTCTCTCTCTCTCTCTCTCTCTCTCTCTCTCTCTCTCTCTCTCTCTCTCTCTCTCTCTCTCTCTCTCTCTCTCTGGCATTTACTCTTTTGGTGTTTTCATTTCCACACCAGACTTTCAGGGATATTTGCTACAATGGAAAAAGATGCAGGTATCTTATCTTGTGGGAAGTCATTTGATATTTCCTTGAGCTGTCCCTAGGGAGTAAGTACATGTGTGTAAGTGGAGAGAAAGTATTCTCTGCCTCAGGATGCCAATGCAAACATATGACAGCCTCTGCCCTTTTAAAAGTCCCACTAGACCTTGCAACCTAGCATGACCCTGAAAGCTATTCTCTACAAAAGACTCCTCCTGCCTCCCTGAAATCCTACCCCCAGAGCTATTTAATTCTACACTTCCATTTTGGCACCTGAAGATATGGACATAGTGAGCTTGGAGAGGTACGAAGAGAGGGAAACAGGTAGGTGCTTCCCAGAAGGAGACAGTTCCAAAATGTGTTACCTGTACATTTTAGATATATCTAGGAGTGAAATTACATCCTTTTCAATATAGTCATTCCTAAGAGACTTGTAAAAACAAAGTCCACTGTGAAGAGCTGCCATGTTATACTGACAGGAAAATCCAAAATAGCATCACTTCATTAACACTATTAGGTCTGAAGTTTAAGCCACCTTCTACACTACATATATTTCTTCAATATAAAACTGACTCCAAGCAATAGAGAGCTATTTGCCAAAATTTTAAAAAGAGTTAGGAGAGAGTCTCAAAGATACAATTTTCCCAACCATCCTGGTCATTCTGGGAAATAAAGACTTTTACTTTTCCAAAGGACAACACAAGTTGAAGGGAAACTTTTCCAACTTGTCCTTAGGAGACTGTCTCACCCTGGCATGTATCTGGCCATGGTAAGGAGCAGGGCCAATGGCTGATGACCTCCTGGATTAGATAGTTTTTATAACATTTTAAAATATCGAAACTTAATAAGAAGAATTGACCAGCTAAATCAAACAGCTAGATCTGACGGATGTGAAAACGCATTGGGCTACAGCAGTTTCTTCTGTCTTTCCTACAGGAAAATACCCTTTCTCTTTGTCTTTTTATTTTTCTCATGTCAGGATAAAGTCATTTATTCCCATATTAACAGCTATGCCTCTAACATCCCATACACTGCATGAGACCAAATTCCTTGGCTTTTGAGGAGTTTTCTCCAGAGGCTGAAAAATGATTCCCAACAAGGGCTCCTCTGTGGCTTTACTCAAACAAACTTTGAACCTCCTGGCTAACGGTAATTGAAAGAAGATCTCAGCCCACGATGTTATGCATTATGGTGGGCCCCAGAGGGGATCCTGAAAATGGATTGGTTCTTTCTCTCTGGTTGCAATTTTATTATACAAAAATTTTAGAGGTCCATCTGAGTATATTTGTCATTCATACTTTTCTCTTATTTTAGCCAATTCATTTTAGTTGTTGAATTCAATTATACTGAAGGATTAGTACAAAGCTATTGATGACAGAAGCATGTGTCAGAACATATAGAGATTTCTTTAAGCAATATATGTCAACATTTTTAGAAATAAAAATTCATGGCAATAGCATAAAGATTGCTTCCATGTTCTTAAGTGAACTGCATTCAAGTTGCCCTAATTAAGGCAACAATTGGGCTATATATATATATATATATATATATATATATATATATATGTATATATACATATATACATATATGTATATTTTATGTGTATATGTGCATGCATACATATTTTTCTTTGTATTTATATCTATGGTAATTTAACATAGTGCCTGGAACATTAATAAGTGTTAGTTTTACATATATACACATATGTGTGTATATCACATGTATACACATATACATACGTGCATACACACATATTTGGCGATGTCTACCCCAAGCACATGAAGATTTCCCTTTAGTAGAATAGGCAGATGAGAACATTTTGTTCCAATGTCCATGAAAGCAACTGCAACAGGCTTAGAGCCTGGTCAGACATCAAAGATGAGGAGATCATCCACTGCACCCTGGTCATTGCCAGTTGTCCTGACTTTCATCTTGCCATTGGACTTTAATGACTGGAAGAGACACTGAGGTTGATGACTTTGTCCTCCTCTACCTCACTTAAATCCAATTCACTTGAGAGTCAAGATATCACCTTGTGAAATCATTGGTCCTCTTTAAAAGTGGACAAACAAAACTATATATACATACATACATGCATACATATATACATATATGTATATAGAGATCTACTGGATTTTGTGTTGTCTATTAGTGTGCACACGTTCCATGCATCAATGGTGAGTGGAATCATCTTTGCAGATGTTCCCCTACATTTTTTTGTGTTTCGACTACATAGTGGGATTCCCCGCCTGCCACAGTAATCAGGCTAGGGTTGGGTAAGCAGGCAATGTTTAGGACACATTTTCTAGCCCCCTTCCTCTCACTAGGAGGTGAGTAGTGTGATCCTTAAAGACTTCCCAGACACCCAGGGGGCTGCCAAGTCCCACTGCTGCTTCCAGTGAGAAGCAACCCTATGGCCTGGGCTCCCAGCGTATCCACACCTGCTGCTTCATTACTTGCCTATCGCCATAGGACTTTGAAGCATAATAGTGAAATGGTATGGGTGATGTCTTTTGATTCATGCATAAATTGGATTTAAGTGAGGCAGAGTTTAACAAAATCATCAGCCTCACTCTCTCCTCCAGAGTCATCATAGGCCAGTGGCAAGACAGAGTCAAGATGACTGGCAATGGCTCAGGATGCAGTGGATGACCTTGGCATCTTTGGTGTCTAACCAAACTCTACGCACTCCATATCACCTGCTTCATCTTCCTTCATGGCCATTGGAACAAATTGTTTTCATCCCCCCATTCCACCAGATGAAGTCTTCACATGCTTGGGGTAGACATCCCCCTAACTCACCAGTGGGTTTGAGAACCCTTGGTTACTCTCAACCTGGTTTGGCCCATCTGCCAAAAGGTTTACCGGGTTGTGGCTACTGCACATGCTGCAGCTTCTTGGAGCCACAGGTGAGAGTCAGGTGGAACAGGTGGATCTGAAAGACGAACTGTTCTTATTGCAAGAGAACTCAACCAGTATCGCATCCAAATAGCGGCCCTGAGTGAAACAAGGTTAGCAAATGAAGGCCAGCTTACTGAGGTTGGAGCAGGATACACCTTTTTCTGGAGTGGGCGCAGTGAAGGGGAGCGCTGTGAAGCTGAAGTGGGTTTTGCAATCAAAACCAATCTAATCAGCAAGCTGGCATTCCAGCCAAAAGGAATGAATGACAGGCTCATGATAACTCAATTGCCACTTGAAGGAAAACGCCATGCCACATCATCAGTGCCTATTCTCCCACCATGACAAACCCTGATGAAGTCAAAGAAAATATAGAGATCTATAGATGTGAACCAATTTCCAAATAAAGAAGGTTCATGTCCCACTTTGGGGGATAAGATCATAGATTTAGAGCAGGAAGAGACTTTGCAAGTTATGCAGCCTAATGCTTTCACTTTGCAGACAAAGAAATTAAAATTATAAGAGTTTAAATGTCTTGCCTCAGATTATACAGGCACTCAAGAACTGGAATTTGAATCTGGCTCCTCAGACTACAAATTTAGGACTCTTTCCACTGTACCACACTACCTCCCATTTTAAGGGTGTCTCTGGATCCAATATTACCACCAAAATACAGACCCTGAAAAGAATGAGATTTGACTGAATAATTATCAAAGGGTAGTACTAATAGAGAATAGCTTGAGGAGATAACAATGTGGAAACGGATATTAGGTAACTGGATGTGCTGTTATCTCACTAAGAAGTTCATGTTTGTTTGTATTCTTTGAGGAAGCAATGGAAAAAGATTTTTTTTTTTGTTTTTACTGGATTGCAAATAGATAAATCCTATTATTGAACCATTGTAAACCTATGACAAGAATCGTGACTTTTGGTGGAAAAAAGTACACAATAGTCTACCAGATTCTTGCCAAGATACTTTCCAAAACATTATAACGACCACCACAACAGCAGTAACATACAGATTTGTAACTTAAAATGCTGTAACATTTTAAGATTTGCAAAGAACTCCACATATGTTAAAAGGAAGTGAAAAGGAGTTGGGCAAAAGACTACTTTTCCTTGCCTTAGAGAAAAATATTTCTGGTCTACTCTGGAATTTCCTTAACCCTCTTAGGGTAGCCATCTAAGTACATGTGTTAATTAGATTATCTTAAATTTACATGGAGATCTTCCTTCCAAATAGCACAAAGCAAAAAGAAAATTCTGATTTCCATTTTGAAATGAACTTTGCCACTGACCCTTTGCTGACATTGAGCATTTGACCTCTCTGGAGATCTGATCTTGAAAGAGGCTAATAATACTTGCATAGGAGCTCACCAGGATGTTGTGATAATAAACGAGTTAATTGTTAATAAATCACTTTAAGATCCTAAGAATGGACTTTGGCAACATAAAACATTCTGTAAGTCATTTGGCAATGCTTCCCCTCCACCACTGGGCATATATAGCCATCTCCTTTCTTCTAATCCAATCACCCCAAGCCACAGGATTCTTAATCTATGAATAATGCAAAGTCTACTCATCAAGGGCTATTTACCAATGGCTCTCCTTTTCAGGGCTGTTAGCTTCGAGTGATTTCAGCTGGAATGATACTGAGATCTGAAACATCCCCAATTATAGACATTTTAAATGAAGAGGCTTCACTTTTATTTGGGGCTGATGAAAAGAGCTACAAAGGATAGTTTTTAGTCAGAATATAAATAGCCTTGGATCACTGGAGCTATTCCATGCATGTAGTTGCTAGAGTATTATATTTTTTTAACACCTGAAAGTTTCTCAAATCACTCCTAATGAACTGACCTAACAAGAAAAATATATAGCCTTTCTAACTTCTGGAAGAACTTCAAAGCTTCCTAAAAGGTGGAGACAGTCAAATCTCACTAACCAATTCAGAAGTATTTATTAACACCTACTATGTGCCAGGTATTGAACGAGGTACTGGATGTGTAAAGACAAAGGATGATATATCCCTTGCTCTAAACGATCTTCCATGAGAGTGGAAGGGGAGGGATACCAAGGCCTTTTAGAAGTCAGTGCTGCATAAAATGATCTTAATTCTGTTAACTGGAGTCAGGGTTTGGCCCTTGTCCCTGCCAAAGACTCCCCAAGCTGGAAGAGGTTGGAAGAAAGTATTTAGTTTAGTCTCCTGTCATAAAGGAGGTGAATATTGAAGCCATCCTAGATAGATAATCATCAATTCTCTTATTAAAGAACTCAAGACAAATGATACAATCATCCTCTGCTGCTCATTCCAGGGTTTTTTTCAATCGGACCACTGGAAATTCTTCCTGTGTTCACCTGAAAGTTCTTTATTGGTGAAAGTTATAGAACTTGTTATCCTGTACAATTCTGGTCCTTGTCTCCCTAAGTCTTCATTGGTGATTTACTAAATGCTTGGAAATCCTCCTTGGTTCTTCCAATATTACGTGGATGCAGATACAACTGTTGCCATATCCCAAAATCTAATTGTAGCCTGGTTCTTGCACGTCAAAGGCTTTTAAAAATTCCCAAAGTCATGCTGGCTTTTAGCATAGGGGCCTGTGTACTAGAGTAAAAGAAATAGAGGACTATTCTTCAGTTCCTTGGTACATGTTGTTATTTAGTCATTTTTCAGTCCTCTTGGACTCTTCATGACCCCATTTGGAGTTTTCTTGATAAAGAGACTGGAGCAATTTGGTCTTTCCTTCTCCAGCTCATTTTACAGATAAGGAAACTGAGGCAAACAGGGTTAAGTGACTTGCCAGGATCACAGAGCTAGTGTCTAGATCCAGATTTGAACTCAGGAAATGGGGTCTTACTGATTCAGGCCCAGCCCTCTAACCACTGCACCACCACCACCACCTCATTGCCCTTCCTGGTACATAGTAGGTACTTAATAAATGCTAGCTGACTGCAGCTGACAAGTTCTGTGACCTCACTTTCTGGTCTCAGTGAGGGGATTGGAAATGTAAATACCCTGATACTTCTCACAAATGCCCATAAAGGCATTGTTGATTCAGCTTGCACAATACCCTTGAGTGATCAAGAAATTCAGTGATGTCCAATATACTCATTTTAAAAAGAGAAGTGTACAAAATATGTAGTGAAAGATTTCCTTGAAAAATTATTGTTTAAGATATTTTAGCTCTTAGGAGGGTTAAGCTTGACTCATGTGGGAAATGTATTTATTCTTCAAGGAAGCCAAAGAAATGAAAAGGCATTACTATAGTCAATACTATCAGGTTACTTGCAGTCCCAAGTAGTTTTGTCTAAGACTAGCTGAAATATTCAGTTATTGAAATATGTATGTTTGAGTAGCATTGCCTTTCTACATTACCCTTAAATAAGAAATTCATCAAAAATCACTTATTGATCATTTAAGATCTGCTGAGCACGTAGGAACACAAAGAAAGACCAAAGTTGCTTCATTCCTCAAGGAGCTGAGTGATGTTCTCATGGGGGATATAAACATGTTATTGACTTTTTGTAGGAAGAGTATTGTGATAGCATTTCTTGGATACAATTTTCTGTCTTTTGGTTCCATCTCTGACCAACTGGTTTCATGGTTTTGAACAAGTCTTGATTTCTCTAGGCCAAAGTCTTCTTTTCTGTAAAATAAAATGGTTGAAAGCTTACAACTCTGACACGAGATCGGTTGACAAATCAATTCCCACCCTCTTAGTGGGGTTATAGCTATATATAATTATATTATATACATTTTAAAATTATTAAAATTAATTGAAATTAAAATCTAAAATTATAGTTTCATCTCAGTTTTCCCATCTCTAAAATGAGAAAGTCTGACTAGACAGTCTCCAAGATCCTTCCAGTTGTTAAAGTCTTAGACTCTAAAATGGATGTCTCATGGTTCATCATGACTCTGTATCATAATCAGATACAACCGGCCATTCTTTTTCTTCCATATTTGTGCTAAGTCAGGTCTACTCTAGGTTTTATTTTTACTTTCACTTTTCTTTGTCCATCCCTACACTTGTCATACTGAATTTCATTCTTTTTCTCCACCATTTCTTCAGTGTTTATTTGTAATTCTTCATTTTGTCCTGGACTTTCAGACAGAACCAGAACTAAGGCAAGGTAACTGGGACTTTTCTCTAGTATGTTGAAATTCAGAAGAGGCTGGTAGCATGTCCTGGGGTTGTATGAATGAGTTGTACAGTGTGGACAGGCATGAGCAAGCCATAATCTACATTATTAGAGAAAGTATACCCATGTATGAGATAGCAGATCCCCTGGGGCATCAGAGACAAACTGAAATGATGTGGAAGTTCAGACCCAGGGTGTGAATGTTGTTGTGGTGGTGGTTCAGTCATTTTCAGTCATATCTGACTCTTTGTGACCCCTTCTGGGGTTTTCTTGATAAAGATACTAGAATAGCTTGTCATTTCCTTCTCTAGATCATTTTACAGATGAGGCAACTGAGATAAACAGTGCTAAATGATTTGCCCAGGATCATGCAGCTAGCAAGTGTCTAGAGCTGGATTTGAATTCCATTTTTTCTGATTCCAAACTGGGCACTTTATTCACTTAAACCACCTAGTTGCCCGGGACCAGGACAGTGGCATGCATTTACCTGACTGGAAATTTGCTAGTCTACAAATCGATATTCTACAACTTCACATGTCCTTGTCTTTTCTCACCCTTAAGTTGAACCAGAGAAAAGGAAAAGAACTGACTGAAATGTATGTGATATTGATTTGTCATGAATTGCTTATAAATTTTAACAAGCAGCTCTCCAAAAAAGAAAATTGCTATTAACACACTTTTAAATCTAATCTGCATTATTAACATTTTCTCCATCACTTTCTTGAGCCTACACAATTAACAGAACAATAAATCAAGTTTTACTGGTAGTTTGCCAATTTCTGACTTTTTAATACTCGTACTGAAAAGTTTGCAATCAGCTTGAAAGCTGGTTAGAGCTGGCTCCAGCATAACTGTCAATTTAGGATACTTAAAGGCAATTGCTTTCATATATTAGAAGTTGTAGATGATTTTAATGCCATTATAACATTCATGGAAGAAATTACCTATTTCCTCTTATTATATGGAAAACTAAACACACAAAGAAATGTTATTAAAAATGAAAGTTCTTAAAATTAAATAGGGAGGTATTTGTCACTTATATTATACCTTCCATGAGAACTAGGCTCCATATGTTTTTTTCCATTTGGTGAGGGGGTAGGGAAATAAATAATTCCTGACAATGTTCATATCTAGAGGTAGCTAAGTGGTACAGTAGATAGCATATTCAACTTAGAGTCAGAAAGACCTCATATACTTACTAGCTAAGTGACCCCGAACAATTCACTTAACTTCATTGTCCTCATCTGTAAAAGTGGGAATAATGCTAGCACCTTCCTCATGGGGTTTTGCGAAGATAAAATGAAAGGGGTAAGGTTTTTATAAACCTGAAGGCAGTGATGCCAAACAGAATAGAAATGGGAGTGAGGGCAGCACTAAATAGGCTTAAGTACGTCTGCAGAACACATATTGATTTAGAAAATTACATATTAACCTTATCTATGTTCAACTGTATTTTTATTTATTTTGTTAACCGTTTCCCAATTATATCAATCTAGTTCAGTATGCACTCAGATGTGTCACAGTCACGTACTATGTGCTTGATGCCTCTCCCTTAAAACACTGTATAAATGTTAGCTATTATTATCTATATACTTATGACTGAATTGGCTGGCAGCTGAATATGAGATACAATACTGCATGGAGGAAAAAATGCTGGTGTAACAAGATTTGGGTTCAAATCTCAGCATTGCTTTCTACTGCTTATGTGACCTTGAGCAAGTCAGTTTGTTTCTCTATGCTTGTTGCTTCACCTGTTTAAAAACAAATGTGTGGAGGAGGGGGAGTTCAGACTAGATGATACTGACGAATCTACGTAACACTAGTTCCTATGATTTAACCTCTACCTGTCAAACTTCTTTTGTCACATGATGGAGCCCTGGAAGTACCACATTTCCTGTCTGTACTTCATTAGGATGACCTTGTGAAGTGAGAATAGCCACATATCTTAGTCCTTTCAGGAGTAGCCCAAATTCAGTGCTGTATATTCCAAAATTTCTTTTTATCTCTTTGTTCTTTTATTGTCACTTACCAGGGCAAATGCTTATAGAGGTCCCAGCTTCTGAACAGGCATCCATGATAAAACGTTTCTTTGCCAAAGGGCTGTCTGAGAACATTCCTGCCAGACTTGCACAGGGGCAGCCTTGAAAATAGTTTGAGAACATTTTAAGGCTGCCACAGTTTCTTTCAGTTCCTTGCCTTCCCACATAAGACACTGCCCACATGCTTCTACGACCCATTTCTGCCCACCCACCTAAGCTGAAAATCATATGTCACACTTTCAGACACTGGTTTACATTGATGCACACACCCTATTTTAGGCAAACATTATTCTTATGGTAAAAGTGACCATTATAACATAAATTCTGTGCCTAATGATATTCCCTGTGGCTCAGTAATTTTAAAGAGATGAAGATAATTATTATTTGATGTTCTGTCTCCTTGGATTCTTTTCCTTAGGCTCACGGGCAGGATTGGCCAAATGACTGGCTCTGGGAGAGGGGGAAAGGCTAATTTATTTCTCTTTTTTGGTGGGTGTTGGCAACAGAGTTCTTTATTTTTGCCATTGGTTCCTTGGGTGGTTAAGTACAGGAGACAGGAGCAGGGGTTCCCAGCATGGCTTGGCTTGGCAAGCAGTAAGGGGAATTTAGAATCATTCATTCTAGTACAAGGATATAATGAGCAACTCATTTTCAAAGTTCCATCGAGGCAACCATATAGAACTCTCTGTTGAATGCTCAAAGATTACAAAGATTATGTACCCTTCTGGCTCTCTGTCCATATTTTACTCAAAGCAGAGGACCAGGCTATGAAGAAGAAGATTACATTGACAATAAAATTGTTCTGTGCCCAACCAGAAGATTTGGGTTCCTCCAAACTTAACAGGTATTTCTTCATCAGGTACCACAGGTCACAGGTTAACGTGTGTGGTCTGCAAAGATAAATGCAATAGATAGTGGAATTCAAATGGAGCTACTCAACTATGCCTTTAAACCCCAATCACTCTGACTCTCACTGATTGGACAATAAGAGACCTCAGCCCAAGCTTCGCTTGCTTATTGTTTTGGTTTTGATGACTCAGAGTGAGTGTAAATAGCAATTGTTTCTGTTCTGACCAGAAACTGAGTCCTCCCCACCTTGATCGATTCTTTTGTGAAGGCAAACTAGGCCATCTTTTGCCTCAGTTATTACCTAACCTTTAACCACTGAATAGCTGCTGCTTTAGATAAACTGAGACCTGGGAGAGACCTCAGCTTAAAAAGGCCAAGATCTCCTACTACATCCTGGGCCATCTCCAGTAGACCTGACCTATGTCTTATCACTGGACTTTAATGACTCTGGAGAAGAGAGTGGGGCTGATGACTTTGCACAGCTCTGCCTCACTTAAATCCAGTTCACTCACAAGTCAAGACATCACCCTCCTCATGTCATTGTTCCTCTTCGAGAATGAAGGGTGAACGATAACCCCATCTTGATGGTATGAAAACAGTTAAGACCAGACATTTTTTCCAGATAGAGGGAAACAATGGCTGTTATGGGGGGGAGGGGTGAGAGGAACTGTACTACAAAAAGTACAATCAGGATGCCTAAGTTGAAATCCTGACATACCTAGGTGGTACAGTAGATAGAACACTGGACTAGCTGTGTGACTCTGGGGCAAGTCACTTAACCTCTGTCTGACTCAGTTTTCCTCATTTGTAAAATGAGAATGATGTCACCTGTACTCTCCACCCTACAAGGTTGTTGTAAGGAAAGTCCTTTGCAAAACTTAAAGTGCTATATCGCGGTAATCCAAGTTATTATTAGAATCATAGCATCCATAGAATCTTGGATTTGGAAGAAATCTTCAAAGTCATCTAGTCCAGTCTCTTGTCCAAAGCAGGAAATCTTGAAAAAGAATAGTTACTGGAAGGCTAGAGGTCCCAGGTCCAAAGCAAAAAAGAAAATGTATATTTTGGCATCAATTTCCTACTTGCAACAAGCCAAGGGACCTCGGGATAGACTCGTGTTGGCTTTGCTTTTCCCTGGCCACACTTTCCATCTCAATTACTGTAACTGGGTGACGCTTTAGACTTCAATTCTTTACTCCACTATAAAACTGAGTCTCTCTCACAGTCTGAAGTAGTTCTGGAACTGGCAGGCTGTTTGCTGGCAAAACAGAGCACCTTTCCCTTGGGCCTCCCTGTTGAAGATTCAGCTCCCAATTAGATTTTGTCAGCTGCCCAAACCTTCCTAGAGGACATGAGCCACTTTGCAAAAAAAAGCCCAACATTGCCTGAGGGCTGCTAAGAATTATGCTTTTTCCTTCCCAGCCCCCTATAGAATTCAAGGTTTTTTATTAAAACTTTACTCTATAGTATTAGTCCCCAAGAGTAAGCATCCATTAAAATGTAAACTCATTAAAAATAGAGATTGTTTCATTCTTTATATTCTCTACTTGTTGACCAATCCTTAGACAAAGCAAAAGATAATGAAAGACCAAGGACCATAAGATTCACTAGTCCTAATCAACCCAGTTGACTGAAAATCTCCCATTAACATTCAACAAAATTCAATTTATTTCAACATTTTTTAAATATCTGTTTTGAGCAAGGTACCTTGCTAGGCCATTATAAGTATAACATGCATTTGACAGAGGCTGACACTTCTGGGCAGAAGAAGAAGTAGCCAGTGGCTCATTAAAACCAAGGGGTTTGTCGTTCTCAAGAGAATAATAGCCATCTTTCTTCAAGCCTCTTCCCCATCCCATCTCTCTTTGAGAAGTGGAACATCTTGGGGCTTGGACTAGGAAGAAGGGAGAGAGGAAAGAAGGCTGCTTCCTTCAAAACTCAGCACACACTAATGAGTCTGAAGGCCTCCCCATCTACCCACTGAAGAGTTGCCCCCTCTTGAAGTCATGCTACATAAGATAAAAATAAAATTCTTCCTGCCCTTGAAGAGTTTATACTCTACTAGAATTGAGCCACACTGTGGAAGGGTGCTCTATACCCATCATGTGACAACAGAAACACTTCCATAAGGCCTTTGATTGAATCCAAATTTTACATAACAGCTAAAACAAGTAGTACCCTTAAGGATCTGGAAGGCCACATGTAGCCTCAAGGCCCCAGGTTCCCCACCCCTGCTCTAGGAGGGTGGGGTTAGGTAGAAGCCTGTGGTTCTTGATCCACCACTGGTAGACTAAGGGACCAAAATGAATAACCAGACACTTGCTCCCTGATCTGAAGGCCAACGTACATTTTGATATCTTCCTGTCAAAGATGAATTGGTTGATAAAAAGTGAGAAGGCAAGGTGGTCTTTTGCCCTCAAACCTCTGACATGTGACTCAATTTCTATGCAAACCTGACCATAAAAACTAAAAAAATTAAAAATCAATCAATGAACATTTATTCAGCACCTACTGTGTGCAAAGAGGTGGAGAACACTCAAGCCAAAATGAAACTGCTCCTGCCCTTCAGGAATTCATATATCACAGAGAAAACTGTTTGATTCAACTTCATATTAATTGTTTCTTGTCATGTAGACATATGGGCCACTTTAGTCCTAAATGCCCTTTCTTGAAAACTTAATCTCAGACTAAGTGGCCTGGGAGCCAGGAGGCCTGGTTTCCAATACAAGGTCTGTCACTTTACTAACTATATGACCTTAGACAAGTCACTTCCTCTCTATGCCCCTCAGTTTCCTCATTGGTAAAAGACCAATAATACCTGATGTCAGGGGACTGAACAAGATGACCTCTCGTTGTCCCTTGGAACCTCAAGATTTATGACTCATTTTAATTTCTTTTAAGAGTCAGTAACTTTCAAAAAGAACAGTAGAACCTCAGAAAAACATACTTTACACTCAGGAACACACTGCATCCAAATGAAGCATAGTTTAACTGCTAAGGTATAAGGAAATTTCTTATTAATCACTGAAAAGCAAACAGGGGAAGAATGGACGGCCTCAGCATTCTGACCAATGTCTCAGTTCAAGTGTTTACATTCTTCTTTTCCAAAACCACCTTGGGCCATTTTAGCTGGCTCAGTTATTTTTGACTTGGAATCTTGAAATAATGGCCAAGCAATTCTAAGGGAGCACCGCAAGGAGTGTGCTGTAAGCCAGCCACTGGTAGGGGAAGAGACATGAGGAATTTCCTTTCTCTTTAAGAAAAACACTGAATGCTGTGCATTTGTGTAAAGCAGTGGGAGAAAGGACTTGAAGGAAACCAGAGATCTGCTAGACACTGAAGTACGTAGCATTAGAAATGAACACGGTAACTGACTCAAAATCCCCTTTCAAGGGAAATGAATCTAGTGGAACAAGACCTGCTAAAAACACACACATGCACGTTTTCTGCATGGTCCTCATTGTGCCGCCTTCCCAGGAGGCAAATCTGCACCCACATACAACCAATATAGATACCCTTCCATTACAAAGGATAATAGCAGAGTTTTACATGAGTCACAGGCCTGCCTCGCTGTAATTCACAGAAGCTGATGACCCCAGCCTGGCTGGCTTCACCTTAAGTACCTGGTGTGATTGAAGGGGAGAGGGAAGGTCTTTTTCCCTTACCCCACTCCTCCCAAATGCCATTTTCTTGATGCCACATGGAAAACAATCTTCACTTATGACATTTTTCTGTTAGGGAGGAACCAGTGAGAAAAATGGTGAGAAGGAACAGCAATGGTCTTGTTTACATACACACACATACACACACACACACATGCAATTAAGAGATCTTGATCTGGAAAAAGATCATCTAGTCTAACTCACTCACTTGTTCATTTTACAGATTAAAAAATCAAAGCCCAGCTAAGTTAAGTGAGTCCTTAAGAGCACATAGGTGGCAAGCATCAGAGACAAGATTTCTGACTCCAGAGCCAGTATACTCTTCCCTCTGCACAAGAACACAGATATTTTCCTAAGGATATGAGCATTCCAAAGACATTGGCCTGGCAACGCACAGAAGAAAAACAAACTGGATGAAGAATGCCTATTGCTTAGATTATGTCATGAAGATACAGAATCAGGTCATTAAGTTAGCTTACCAGAACACTTTCTTTAGCAGGTCCATCTTTTATAGATGGACAATGACATAGGCCCAGAATTGTATGGGCTGTGACACATTTGAAATAAGATACCTTCTGTGGTATCTTTTAAAGTTCAATATTTTCTGGTGAAGCTAACAGCAATTAATCATGAAAATTCAAAATCACAGATGATCCAAAGGGCAATGCAAAGACAGATAGAGAGATGGATATAGATATAGACATAATAGGTGGAAACAGACTGTAGTGTATTACCAGTGATGATTTATATACAAGAAATGGCATAAAATAGATCAGTCAGGACATATACAATCAGAGAAGGACCAGTGAAAATGAAATATGAACTTCCGAGACAAGGTCTCTGGAACATTGGATAAATCCTGTATGAAGAATTAAAGAAAGATATGGATAGGAGTCACACAGGATGGAAGTGTAAGTGGACTGTGATCTCTGGGTCTGTGGTAGGAGTATACACATATGAATCTATATCCACCAAGGCAAGGATTTTAGATTTCTATCACTCCATCAGTACTCCCTCAAGGAATGTAGATCATCAACTAGTAGATGAATGAATGAACAGATTAGAAAGCATTTCAACATTTATTATACACCAGGTGTCATAGAGGATAGAACACTAGACTTGGAATCCGAAAAACTCATCTTCCTGAGCTCAAATCCAGACATCCAAAGAGGATTATAATGGAAGATAATTTAGATATGGCATGGGTTGTGTGGGCTACCCTGGGAACCTAATCACTACATATGGCATTATTTCTAGGGGGAAATATGTGTGAATTTCAAACAAGTGACTCACAAGAAACTTTGGGAACACTACCCCTTGGATTGAAGCATCAAACTGAGATAGTGCCCAACTTACATTCAATCAGTCATCAACTATTTATTGAAGAGCTGCACGTTGTATGACTAAAAAATGTATAGTTGACTCTGTGAGTTTTTAATCCTTCCTAAATAGTATTGAGTAAGGAAAAAGTTGTTTTATACCTCCAAGTCCCATGATCTAACTGCAATTGATACTTTTACAATGCATGCTTTTAAAGGGATGCTGTTACATAACTGCAAATCAGGGACTCGAATGAATAAAAATTGATGTTCCTCTGAGTGTAATAGAGAGGTCCATAGTATGTATAAGTGGGTCTACAATGCGTAATAAATGAAGACCTATGAAGGAGAATGAGAGTAAAAGGATGTCATCATAAAAATGTAGGATCAAAAAAAGATGGGCTAGTTATTTAGCAGGAAAACCATGGGACAGTCTATGGACTCCACTGGCATCCTCATGATGTTGCAAGAAGGCCCGCAGCATGTTGGAAAGAATTTATGGTGGATAAGAATTCCATAGAAAGTGCACAACTGGATGGGTTGTGATTTGCTTTGCTGGAGGGAACATTCAAATTGATGGGATCTCAGAGCCACTGGACTATTTTGAGTTTGTCATATTACCCTTTAGGGTAACTGGCAATAGTTATTTAGCCAGACTTGTTGTTTCTACAGAGAAGAAAAAAGCAAATCAAAATTTCATTTTCAGATTTAATGATTCTTTGTTTCAGCACATTCATACATCTTTCCTGAAATCACACTTTTGTTTCTGAGGTTTCCCTATTTATTTTTGAATAATGAATTGTATTAGGAGCCAAGAGTGTGTGTATGTTCGTCCTTCATTGCCAAAGAAGACCATGCCATCAGAGAAATAATGACATGACTTGCACTTGACTTTGTTTTGAGTGAGGGAGGGGCTGTGTGCAGGTCACCAGCCTCACTTCTCCTCCAGAGCCATCTGAATCCAGTGACCACATATTCATCAGGATGACTGGAGATGACCCAGGATGAGGCAATTGGGGTTAAGTGACTTGCCCAAGGTCAAACAGCTAGTGAGTGTCAAGTGTCTGAGGTGAGATTTGAACTCAGGTCCTCCTGACTCCTGCACTGGTGTTCTTTCCACTGTACCACCTAGCTACCCTAATGAGCCAGGGGTAGCATTGATGAAGTAGCTATTTTGGATAACATAAAGTATATTAAGATATCCTTACCCCATTCTGAAATGGTTTTGTGAATTTCAGGTATTTTTCTGCTCAAAAATAGTTAAATGATACCTTGCAATACTTAGAGGTTTAAAATTGTTTATAATTCCTTCTCTTCTCCTGTTTCCACTTAGAAAAGAGAGAGATAAATCTCCTATCTAAAAGGGAACTGCTGGTCCCCAGGGTCTTTATGATTAGCTGGAAGAAAGAGAATTCAAAAGTTTCATTGCATGGTTGCCAAGAGATGGGGAAAGATATGCTCTTATCTACTAGGACCCACCTTAGTCCTTCTGTAGGGATGTGCAGAAGGGAGTGCTAATATACTGGTAAATTCCACTGGCAAAAGAGCTCAGCAAATTGTGTTTTGGTCACAGGGATACAATAAAGGAGAATGCCAATGGAGTACAAGCCCAGACTTCTGAGATCCAGCTGGGATGTTTCATTTCTCAGGTAGAATATCTTCTCTCAGATTATCTTTACAAAAGTTGATCCAGTAGTTTGATTTGATGCTAGAATTCTGATTATGCCACAGAATTTTGGAGCTGGAAGCCATTCAGCCTCACCCATCTCTGAAGAGAAATACTTTCAAACTGCCCTCATCCACCCTCCACTTGAACATCCTCAGGGATGGAGAATCCATTACCTGCTGAGTCTCCTCCACTTTTGGATGGCTCTAATTGTTAGGAAGTTTGGAGGATTTTGACCCCAAGGAATCCCTTTGTAACTTCCACAACATTTCCCCTATTTCTGCTCTCTGAGGCCAACAAATGTCTTACTTCTTTCTCCCTACATATACTTGAAAACAGCTATCCTGTCTGTCACCCCTAAGCCTTCTATTCACAAGGCTAAACATCCCTAGTTTCCTTGAGTGATCCATACGTGACATAGTCTCCAGCCCCATTAACATCCTGGTCTCCCTTCTTGGAACACTCTTCAGATTGTCAATGTCCTTTGTAAATGGTGGTGGCCAAGACTGAACACAATCACTCCAATGTTGTTTGACAGCGTCAGTCAGTAACTATTTATTCAGTGTTTACTATATGTTAGGCACTGTGCTAAGCACCTGATTTGCAAAGAAAGGAAACACACACACACACACACACACACACACAAATATGATCCCTGATTTCAAAAAGCTTGGAGGAGACAACATGTAAATAATTACACACTTACAAGATACACACAGTGTGACTCTCACATCACTCAATGTAGACATTATTCCCTTCCTAAACTGCTCTAAAATCATATTCATTTTTTGGACTGTCAAATCAAACAGTTGGAATACGTTGCTTGTAGTCCACAAAAACCCACAAATTTTTTTCACGCAATCTTTTTTCCCTATCTTGTGCTTTTTAAGGTGATTCCCTGAACCCAAGTGTAAGACTTCATTGATCCCTATGTTCTAGACTGCCAAGATCTTTCTGAATCTTGATTTTCAACCAAATTATTAGCTATCCCTATCACCTTTGTGGCATCTGTAAATTTGATGAACATGTTATCCAATTCACAGATGAAATGTTCAATATCATAGGACCAAAGATAGATCCTTGAGGCATTCCACAAAGGACCCATTTAACTGTGCCATCATCCAGCCCACTTTCCCTTATCTTGTCCATAAAGATAACATTAGAGGTTTTGTCAAATAAATAGTTGAAAACCAGGGAATAGTCATATTTTGATAGTATTCATCCAGGATTCTGGGGATATAAAGGCTTACTGCATGTTTTCAGTAAGGCTGGGAACCATTCTGGATTCATGTACATCATTGAATATAAGAACTAAGAACCATTCTGGATTTATGGACATCATTTGAACTAAGAATTAATATCTGGATGTATCAATATACAGAAATAGCAATTTCCCCAACCCTCCACCTTGCCCAACTAGGACATTGAGCTGGTCACTTATGAAAAACCATAGCAGTGGTCTAACTGTCCACCTGGGCAGACCTATAACCAAATATGTCATCAGCTCACTTGTTATTGAATCAAACACAAAGGAGGATTGGGCAGAGGAGTGGGCCAGCTTGTAAAATTTGAGCAACTTCATATCATGAGGATTTCTTTAACTACTAGACTTCCAGCACTTTTCACTAGAGTTTCTTGCTATTTCCCCTTCTTAATGTGTTTTCCAAAATGGACATACTGAAAGGCAAATTAGAAATAGTGCCTGAAGTTCTTTTTGTGGTGGTCAAGAATTGGAAATTGAAGGGATGCCCATCAATTGGGGAATAACTGAACAAGTTGTGGTGTACGATTGTAATGGAATACATTCCATAAGAAATGATGAGCAGGCAGACTTCAGAAAAACCTGGAAAGACTTACATGAACTGATGCTAAGGGAAGCGAGCAGAACCAGGAGAACATTGTACACAGTTCAGCAACGTTGTATGATGACCAACTTTGTTAGACTTAGCTCTTCTGTGCAGTGCAATGGCCCAAGACAACTCCAAAAGGCTCATGATGGAAAATGCTATCTACATCCAGAGAAAGAATGAAGGAGTCTGCACACAGATCGAAGCATACTATTTTCTCTCTCTCTCTTTTTTTATTTATTTCTTCTTTCTTGTGCTTTTTCCCTTTGGTTCTAATTCTTCTTTACAAAATGATTAATGTGGAAACGTGTTTAATATGATTGTCTATGTATAGCATATGTCAAACTGCATGCCATCTTGAGAAGAAGGGAGGAGAAAGAGGGGGAGAAATTTGGAACTCAAAATCTTATAGAAGTGAATGTTGAAAATGAAAAATAAGTGTTTTTAAAAAAAAAACAGTGACGCAGTGGAGAGAGCACTGGATTTATAATCAAGAGAGACTTGTGTTCAAATTCTAGCTCCAACACTTACTAGCTATTTGAACCTAGACAATCAATCAGTAGACATTTATAAAGTCCTATTAGGTGCCAAATGCCATTCTAGTAACTCTAAGCTTACAAGACAGACCTAAAAGAGATCTTGCTCTGAAAGAGCTGACATTCCACATGGGGAAACAACATAGACATAAATAAATATTTGCAAAATAGAGACAAAATAAATACAAGGTTAATATTGAGGGAGAGGCACTAGCAGCCAGAGTATCAGGAAAGTCCTTTTTAGAAAGTGGCAAATGAGCTGAGGCTTGAAAGAAACTAGAGGTTCTAAAAGGTAGAGAAGGAAAGGAAGAACATTCCAGACATGGGGCAACAGCTTTTGCAAAGGTTCAGAGATGGGAGATGGAGGAACTTTAAAAAAAAAAAAAAAGCCAGTTTGGCTATACTGTAAGAATGAAGTCAGTCAATCAGTAGATTAGAGCTAGGTTGTGAAGGGAAAATCCCTTCACTTGCATGACCCTCCATTTCCTCATCTGTAAAATAAGAATGATAACACTTGGACTCCCCATCACACAGGATTATGGGCAAAGTGCTTTGTAAACCTTAAAGTAATAAATAAAAATGTCAGTTGTTGCTATCTTTATAATATTGCTTTGTGCCTCAGTTTTTCTGTCTTTAAAGCTAGTGTAGTAGATAGGTTGTTCTTAGAGGTGGTATATTCGAGGGTAAAGATCCCAAGCTTTCTGAGTTGTTTTTGTGGTAGGTGTGATGAACCAACTACGATGAATACATTCAACCTGCCAATCACCAATCAACCGACAACCAACCAAAATGATCTCCCGACTGAGGTCACTGAAATGGACTCTGGCTATGAAAATTGTTGACTTTGGTGCTGTGTAGGGGGTGAGTGGAAAGGGCATGAGAAGAAAGGAAACAAAACCATTGCATCATTCTCTTTTTTAAAAAATAGTGTTATTTGTTTATTTTTAGATTTCGACATTCATTTCCACAAAATTTTGAGTTTCAATTTTTCTGTCCGTCTCTCCCCTCTCCACCACCCCATAACACTGTGCATTCTGATTGCCCCTTCCCTCAATGTGCTCTCCCTTCTATCACACCACACCCTTCCCTAATCCCCATCTTCTCTTTTCTTGTAGGACAAGATAAATTTCTATTCCCCATTGCCTGTATTTCTTATTTCCCAGTTATATGCAAGAACAATTCTCAACATTCGTTTCTAAAACTTTGAATTCCAATTTCTCTCCCTTCCTCCCTCCCCACCCATCCCCACTGAGAAGGCAAGCAATTCAATAAAGGCTATATATGTGAAGTTTTGCAAAAGACTTCCATAATAGTCATATTGTGTAAGATTAATTATATTGCCCTCCATCCTACCCTGTCCACCCTTTTCTTATTCCCTTATTTGACCTTGTCCCTTCCCAAATGTATTTTCTTCTAGTTACTCCCTTTCCCATTTGCCCTCCCTTCTATCATCCCCCCTCACCTCACTTGTCTCCTTCTCCTCTACTTTCCTGTAGTGTAAGATAGATTTTCATACCAAATTTAGAAAGCATGTTATTCCTTCCTTAAGCCTTATGTAAAGAGAGTAATCTTCACTTTTCCCCCTCACCTCCTCCCTTTTCTCCTCCATTGAAAAAGATTTTTCTTGTCTCTTTTATGAGTGATAGTCTGCCTCATTCCATTTCTCCCTCTCTCCTTCCAATATTTTCCTCTCTCACCCCTTAATTTAATTTAATTTATTTTTTATACATATCATCTCTTCTGATTCAACTCAACCTGTACTCTGTGTGTGTGTGCGTGTGTGTGATCCCTCCACTTACCCAAATACTGAAAAAAGTCTCAAGAGTTACAAATATTATCTTTCCATGTAGGAATGTAAACAGTTCAACTTTAGAAAGTCCTTTATGTTTTCTCTTTCCTGTTTACTTTTTCATACTTCTCTTGATTCTTGTGTTTGAAAGTCAAATTTTCTATTCAGTTCTGGCCTTTTCATCATGAATGCTTGGAAGTCCTCTATATCATTGAATGACCATTTTTTCCTCTGAAGTATTAGACTCAGTTATGCTGGCTAGGTGATTCTTGGTTTTAATCCCAGTTCCTTTGACTTCTGGGATATCCTATTCCAAGCCCTTGATGTAGAAGCTGCCAGATCCTGATTGTATTTCCACAATATTCAAATTGTTTCTTTCTAGTTGCTTGCAATATTTTCTCCTTGACCCAGGAACTCTGAAATTTGGCCACAGCCTTCCTAGGAGTTTCTCCTTTTGGATTTCTTTGAGGAGATGATTGGTGAATTCTTTCAATATTTATTTTGCCCTCTGGTTCTAGAATATCAGAGCAGTTTTCCTTGATAATTTCATGAAATATAATCTCTAGGCTCTTTTGTTGATCATGACTTTCAGGTAGTCCCATAATTTTTAAATTGTCTCTCCTGGATCTATTTCCCAGTTCAGTTGTTTTTCCAATGAGATATTTCACATTATCTTCTATCTTTTCAGTCTTTTGATTTTCTTTTGTAACTTCTTGGTTTATCATATAGTCATTAGCTTCCCTGAACTCCACTCTCATTTTTAAAGAACTATATTGTACAGTGAGCTTTTGAACCTCCTTTTCCATTAGGCTAATTCTGCTTTCTAAAGCCTTCTTCTCTTCATTGGCTTTTTGGACCTCTTTTTCCAGTTGAGTTAGCCTATTTTTAAAGGTGTTGTTTTCCTCAGCATTTTATTTTTTTGGTTCTCCTTTAGCAAGCTGCTGACTCACTTTTCAAACTCTTCTATGGCCTGAGCCCATTTCATATTCATTTTGGAGGTACTGGAGGCAGAAGCCTTGACTTCCTCTGACAGTATGCCTTGTTCTTCCTCACCAGAAAGGATGGAAGGAGACACCTGTTCACCAAGAAAGTAACCTTCTACAGTCTTATTTTTTTTTCCTTTTTTGGATATTTTCCCAGCCAGTTACTTGACTTCTGAATCTTTTGTCAAGAGGAGGGTCCTAGTGCTCTTCCTCCCCCCAGGACTGTGCCCAGGGCTGAGATTCAGATCCTCTGCTCAATTCCCCCAGAGGCTTTAAGCTGAGCTGCCTGAACAAGGGACCCAGGCTGCTTCTGCCCAGTGCTGCTTCCATGGCCTCTGCCACTACCTGGGGCCAGTGCTGGGGGGACCCTGCTCCCCTCTTGCCCATCTGGGAAAGCCCTCCCACACTAACCTTTGAAGCTTCCTTTGGCCCTTGTGGGTTGAGGGATCTGGGACCCTCCCTGCTGGGGGTTCTGCCCTGGAGGCCTGTTCTGGTCCTGTTCTTCCTGTGCCATGCAGCCAGGGCTGGGCTCTGCTTGGCTCAGTGTCCTATGGGATAGACCTTTCCTGTCAGACTTCCAGGTTACCTTTGGCTGGAATTCTCTTTCACTCTGTCATTCTGTGGCTTCTGCTGCTCTAGAATTTGTTAAGAATCATTTTTTACAGTTATTTTTTGGGCCGTGGGGGAAGCGCTAGAGTATATGTATCTTTCTACTCTGCCATCCTGGCTCTGCTCCTATCGTTCTCTGACCTTGGTCTCATTAACATAGTTCTCACATCTAGACCTTGGGCTAACTAGGTGATACAGTGGATAGAGCACTGAATCTGAAGTCAGGAACACCTGAATTCAAATCCAGCCTCATACATATACTAACAGTGTGACCTTTGGCAAGTTACTTAACTACTGTCACATTCAGCTTCCTTGTCTGTAAAATGAGGATAATAATAGCTGAGAACCATGGTGGCTATGAGAATAAAATGAGATATTCATGAAAAGGTTTGGAAATCTTAAAGTGCCATATATATTGTTTAGTCATGTCTGACTCTTCATCACCCTCTTTGAGGTTTTTTTTTCGGCAAAGATGCTGGAGTGGTTTACCATATCTTTCTCCAGATCATTTTACAGATGAGAAAACTGAGACAAACAGGGTGAAGTGACTTGCTCACGGTCACACAACTAGTAAGTGTCCAAAGCCACATTTAAATTCTTGAAGGTGAGTCTTCCTAATTCCAGACCTGGCCCTTTATCCACTGTGCCACTAGCTGAACTATATAAATGCTGGTTATTTATTGTTATTACCTAGTCAAGATGGTGGGTATGTTTAAGGTCAATAGAGCCCTGAGGGATTATGGATTTCGAGATGTAATAGGTCTTCTAATCCATTGAAACCAACTCTCTTATTTTACAGATTAGGAAACAGATAGAGAGAAGGGAAATTATTTGCCCAGAATCACACAGCTAATTATTGTCTCAGTCAAGATTTGAACTCAGACCTTCCCAAATCCAAGTACAATGTTCTAGCCTTGATCCCAGAAGTGTCAAACACACAGTGTCACACTCCCAATAAGGTCTAAACCAGATTAAAATGTAACTGAGAAATATTTAACAAAACAAATAAAAATTCAATAAAATATAGATACCCTCACATGTTAAAACTAAGTCAATATGAGGCCTGTGGGTATCCTATGTACACATCAGAGTACAACCATAATGCCCTGAGAAAAGTTCTAAGCTAAATACAAACCAACTTGTCTTCTCACTGCAGGGTGGGAATTTGTATCTAAAGGTTGAAATGAATCTGTCCTGGTCCCTCAAACAAAGGGCAGAGACCTGGATCCTGGCCTTCATCCTACCACAGGACAGCAACACTACCCTTGCTATTCAGAGCCCCATAAAGTAGCTTCTGTTTTGACATTTAAGGGTAATCAAGAGGAGATTTTAGGGTCTGTTACAAATATTCTGAAGACGGTAAGGTTCTGACAGGGGGGAAAGGATGCAAAGAGAAGCCACAGTGACCTAACTGCCCTCCTCCTGACAAGTAACTAATTAATTCTGTATACACAGCTGCAGCAACCACAACTAATGCTACAAGTCCCCATTGCATGATTAACATAAACCTGGTACCATTAAAAGTTAATGTGTGGCTTCCCTGAAACCAGGTTATTGCTAGATGACACAACAGAGCCATTCCATTGGGTGTTGGGAAAATAGAGAAAGAAAAGGCCATGTTACCCTCTAGTATTGAAAAATTTTATTAGAAACTGCAAATCTATTAGAGATTATTTTAAAAATATTGGAAAACATGGAATTTTGTTAAATACTTTTATCAAATATACTTAAGGAAGTTCATCTTCAAGTGTTTCTTTTTTCTTTCCTTTCCTTTCTTTTTCTTTGTTTTCCAAAGGCATTTTGTCCAATACTTCAATTTCTATGTGGAACCAAAAAAAGAAAAAAAATGAAGTGGAGGAGAGAGAGGAAAGAAAAATTCACCATAAAATGACTTTGTAATAAACTGGGTCTAAAGGCTTGCAGAGGTACAAAAGGGAATGTAATAGTCGTGAAGACTTGGAATCATGAGGAAATTGGGGGCCTGAGAGGCGCAATTAGGGGATTAGACTGAGTGACCTCTAAAGGCCTTTTGAGCCACTAAAATGGAACCAATTCTTTAATTAGAAATGCGTGCAATATATACTTACCTGATGTGTAAGAACTCACTTAGATATGTTTGATAAAATACAGGGAGAATTAAGCAGAAATTTACTTTAAAATTTACTCATAAGGGATTTTAAGGAAGAGCCTTGGGAAGCAACGTGCTATAACAGCTGTCATTTATATGTATTGATTATATTTATATATTTGTAGCTGTAAGGTTTGTAAAATACTTTATAAATATTATCTCATTTCATCTTCACAACAACCCTGGGAGTTAGGTGCTGTCATTATCCCCATTTTATAAGTATAGAAACTGAGGTAGACAGCACTTAAATGACTTGCCCAGAGTCATACAATCAGTATGAGCATCTGAGGCTGGATTTGAATTCTTGTCCTCCCAATTCAAAAAGCTGACTTCAGAATCTGGAAGACCCATGTTCAAAACCCACCTCTGACATACAATGATTGATATGACCCTGGGCAAGTCACTAATCTACTTTGTGCCTCCAGGAAACTCTAAAGCTATAAATTTCAGAGCAAGGGATAATCTGTATTGGAAGAGGAAAGTGCTCGCTTGGAGCTCCCTATACCATCACAGTCCCAATCAAACAAGAAAAATAAGGAAGAAACAAATAAGAAAATATGTGATACTCACATAAGAGAGCATCCAGGCTTGGAACTGTAACTCATGGGGTTGGGGGGATGCATAATGGAGAAGGGCAAAGATGGATCACAATCGTTTTTCATGGTTGGAATCTCTAAAGTGCACTTTAGCATGCCAAAGACCAGTTGGTTTATTGCCAGACCTATCTTCAGAAACAGGATGGATGAATTGAGGTGAAGAGAAAAAGTATTTTGGGTATTGATTGAATGAGATAATCACTAAGGTCATTTCCAACTATGAAATTCTGTGATTCATTTGAGAGGCCTGGAAGAACTTATATGCTGAGTGAAATGAGCAGAACCAGGAGAACATTGTACACTGTAACAGCCTCAATGTGCGAGGAATTTTTCTGGTAGATTTAGCCATTCATAGCAATGCAAGGACCTAAAACATCCCCACAGGACTCTTGAGGAAAAATGCCATCCACATTCAGAGAAGGAACTATGGAATTGGAACATAGAATGAAGCAGACTGTTTTCTCTTGTGTTATGTTTTGTTTTGGTTTGTTTTTTCTCATGGTTTCTCCCATTCATTTTAATTCATCTATGCAACACGACTAATGTGACAATGTGCTTAATAAGAACATATGGATAGAAACCATATAAGATTGCATGCTGTCTCAGGGAGGGAGATGAGAAGGAGGGGAAGAAAATGTAAGACTTATGGAAGTGACTGTAGAAAACTGAAAACAAATAAATTAATAATTAAAAAAAGAAAATTTACAAAAACTTCTGTGATTCAAATATCATTGTCTTTGCAAATGCTCGATATTTCTGCACCCTAAATGGCCATTGACAGCACATTCCATTCTCCACAGAAATGGCACACAATCAGTTTGTGTGTTGACAAAAACCTGTTGGGCCACCAAAGGCTCCAGAACTTTATATATTCCTGCCTTGACCATCAGGTCAGGACAAGGACTCAGCATCTAAAGAAATCTAAACCCTGCCCCTCCCACACACAAAACCTCATATCTCTTGCTCAGGGATAATCTATTAAATCAACATTTCAATTCTTTCTATGAAGGGTATGACAATCTGCTGCCCTTCTGAATCGTATGTTGCCTGGGCTAAAGCTCCCTGCCATAGTCACCATTTTCCCAATACCACATACCCATCCATGTCAGGCCTATCTCTCACACGTCCCTACCCCATTTCACCCTACCTTTCCATCGTATGCTCCGAAAACCAGTTCTATTAGTTATAAACTCTCTTTATATTAGAACAGTGCCCCCCTTCCACAAGTTGTGTGTGTGTGTATACATACACATATACATATATGTGTGTATGTATAGATTTGTCTATATATGTAGATGTGTAAATATGCAAATATTTGCATTTAATTTTCTATGTACAGGCAGGAATTGTAAAGCACCTAGCAGAGTGTTTTATGCATAGTAAGTTCTTAATAAATGCTTGGTAAATTGAACAATTCAATTTTGAAGAAAGCCACATTAAGATCTCTTTGGCAGGTTCTCCAAAGTATACACACACACACACACACACACACACACACACACACACACACACACACACACACACACACACACACACACACAGTAGGGAAATAAACAGTGTAACTGTAGCTCTCAGAAAGATTATTAAAAATTCTTTCTGATTTTATGCACTATTGACTTTAGAACTAGAAAGGATAATTCAACCCTTAATTTATAAATAAGGAAACTGAGGGACTAAAGACACTAAATAATGTGCTTGCTATTCAGTTGTTTCAGTTATATCCAACTCTCCATGACCCCACTGGGGGTTTCTTGGCAAAGATACTGGAGTGGTTTGCCAATTCCTTCTTCAACTCATTTTATAGATGAGGAAACTAAGGCAAATAGGGTGAAATGACTTGCCCAGGGTCACACAGCTAGCAAGTATCTGAGGCAGGATTTGAATGTAGATCTTCCTGACTCCAGGTCTGGTACTCTATCCACTGCACTACCTAGCACGAGGAAAGAAACAAGCATTTTTAAATGCCTACTACGTGCCGGGTACTGTGCTAAGCACTTCACAAATATATCATTTGATCCCTACAACAAACTCAGAAGTCAAGTACTATGATTATCCCCATTTTACATTTGAGGAAACTGAGGCAGAAGTTAAATGATTTGTCCAAGATCACACACGCAGTAGTTGTATGAGTCCAGATATGAATTCGGGTCTTCCTGAATACTCTACCCACTGTGCCACCTAGTTTATGGGCTCACCTAGGAAATTGAAGAGTAATGATTTGAACAGACGTCCACTGACATCCGATCCAGAACATAATCCAACAAATGAAAGGGAAATCTTTCCTGATGAAGAATATATTGTATTATTTCACATCCTTGTGTAACTAATCCCAAATGAGTAAAACTTACGAGCACATGAACATGCAGGCACACACACATACACCAATACCACCACCACTACAACTGCTGCCACCACCAACTCTCAACCCCCAATTATAAAGAAGAATGAGCTATTGCATGAATCTAGAGACCTACAAATTGGATTAGGAATTTTCTTACTATGTATATTATGGACCTATCAAGGCAATTTCTATTGTTGGACCAAATTGGAATTTAGAAATGTGCTACCAGTCTATAAGGGGCACTCACAAATACTGAAATATATAAAGAGAGCTTTTCTCTTTAAAATGTCAGGACAAATAGGATGACTATTATTGTGATTTAACACTGATAGGTGGCAAACAACATTCTATCCAGGGATCTATTAAAAGAGAGAAATAAGATATTTTTATTCCTCAAGAAATCCTGTTAATGCTTAATTCACTGGAAGAATAACCAGCATATTATTATTGAAAAGTATTCCTTATATCAGGTTCTAACTAGCGTTTCTATTTGGACGATTTTCACACAAACTGGTAGATATTGCCAACTTTCATACCCAACTTCTCATAAATCTTCATGAGTTTCTTATTTATGAGTCACTAAGATTTGTCCCTTCATGCCCCAGGCAAATGTTTGCTCTTCTCTGTTCCTCAGTTTCTCAGCTATCATTCTCTCCTATGGAAATAAAGTTTTCTGTAACCAGTTGAATAGATTTCATGCTTATGTGAGGGTAGAGGTCCTACCTCAAACCCAATTAATCAGAGAGGCCCAGGCACTTGGATTGAATCAATCAATCAAACAAGCAAACTAGGTGTGAATAAATCCTTAATTAATTTGAGAGGATTTTGGCTAAGATGGAAGCAAGTAATGTCAGTTAGCCTACAAGATTTATTAAGCTCTTACTATATACCAGACATTCTTTATCTCCCTAGTGCTTAGTATAGTGTCTGGTATATACATTACACCACCTGTATACATTATATTGAGGTGGGGACCTTGTAAATATCTAGGCATATAAAAAATAGACATATAGAATATTGGCAGATAATTTAAAAGTAGACGGCATATCAGACAGACAATATCTTATGGTTAACTAAAAGAATCACCTCTGGACCTCTCTATAAAAAGGGTAATCAGTTCATAAGTGACCATTCAGTGGACTAACCAGCTGTGGAGGACTCCAGGGATTCAGGACCCTGAGAGGGAATTACTCTTTTGGGGAAAGAAAGTCTCTATCTTTCTCCTCCCCCTTCCTGCCCCATTTATTGTGTCACTGGAGAGAAGGGCTCTCCAGTCAAAGCCTCTCCCATTTATTTATTTATTTACTCTCATTTATATAAGAGTAAAGAGATATACCAAGAAGAAGCAGGCAGTCTTCCGCTAAAGCAAAAGCTGCTCTAGAAATACTTAGGACAAATGCCAACATGGACTGAGAAGATTTAGAAGATTAGCTATCTGACGGATGAAGCAGCTTTGAGGAGAATGACATCAGAGGAGAATTCTCACTATGGGCTCAAGAAAAGACTGTCAATAACCGGAGTTTTGAGTTTACCCTCTGGCCACACATATTCTAGACACCTGTGACTCACTACCATCATATTCCATCTTTAAGCTCACTCTTCCCACAGACTGTATTTATTTGTGGGAAGAGTATGCCTCAGGCTTTGTAAGGAGGATGATTGGGGTGTTTTTGTTGCAATAGCTCTCCACATGTCATTTTAGTTAAATAGCCTTTTCTAAAAGCTAATTGAAGTCTTGCTGGCTATTAAAAAGAATCACACTGGTGGGAACCTCTGAGTGACAGTACTCAAAATCTGATCCCTCAAGGTTGCCCGAGACCGTGAGACCAGGACCATAGATATGAGTCCCATAGGAGTGCTATAACTAGAACATTTAAGAATTTCTACAAGTTTAAATAAAAGATTCATAGAATATTAGCACTAGGAAAGACCTACTATGGTATATGGGAAAGAATGTTAGATCTAAAGTCTGAGTTTGTTGTTCAGTTATTTCAGTCTCTCTGTGAAGCCATTTGGGGTTCTCTTGGCAGAGATACTGGAGTTGTTTGCTATTTCCTTCTTCCGCACATTTTACACAGGAAGAAACTGAGGCAAAGAAGATTAAAGGGACTTGCTCAGCATCATCACACAGCTAGTGTCTGAGACAGATTTGAACTCAGGAAGATAAGCCTTCTTCATTCTAACCCAAGTACACTATTCACTTGGCCACCTAGCTGCTGAAGCAACCTAGTACAAAGGTCACAGGAACTGAGTACAAATCATGGTTTATTATCTATGTAACCTTGGGCAAATCACTTAAATCCACTGGACTTCAGTTTCCTCTGTTCTAAAATGAGGAGATTGGATTAAATAAACTCAAAGATCCCTTCCACATCTCATCCTGCAAACATGCTGTGTTATTCCTCTTGGAAACAGGATTAGAGAAAACCAGAAACTGTCACTCAGAGTCGGGGAAACAGGAAGGGATGGCTCAGGGGTCTTAGGTCAGCCTGAGCAGAAAAGTTTTCTCCGAACAATTTCAGTTCTGTCCAACTCTTTGTGACCTCATTTAGGGTTTTCTTGGCAAAATTACTAGAGTGCTTTGCCATTTCCTTCTCCAACTCATTTTACAAATGACAAAACTGAGGCAAACAGGGTTTAATGACTGACCCAGGATTACACAGCTAGTAAATGTCCGAGGCCAGATTTGAACCAAGGTCTTCCTGGCTCCAGGTCTAGTGCTCTATCTACTTTGCCATCTAACTGCCCTAGGATCTACTCCTCGCCCTGCCACTGTGGGAGCTTTCTGGGTGTCAATTACCTCATTTGTAAAATGAAAGATTGCAGGGTTAGAGCCAGAAGTGATCTTTGGAAGCCAGGAGAAAACTGAAGCCATACAGATAAAGTGACTTGCCCAGGGTCACACAGATAGCAATTGGTGAAGGTAGGATTTGAACCCAGGTTCTCTGATTCCCAAATCCACTCCTTTCTGCTATACTATACTGCACTAAATGATCCTACATTGGAAGAGGTGATTTCTACTCCAGTGATAACTGCCTGTGAAATAAGAAAGTTCTAACATAGTAAAAACTATTTTAGTCTCTGAGTTCTATCAGTGAATTTGAAGCCTTTCCCAGCCCCTCCTGTCCCTGGTGCTTTCCTCCTGTTAATTATTTCTTTTTTATGCTTTAGGTAGCTTGTATACATCGATTTGCTTGCGTGTGGCTTCCCCATTAGAGAGTGAGCTACTTGAGGGCAATGACTGTGATTTGCCTCTTTTGGTTTCCCAGCACACCTGGCATGTACATTTAATAAGTGTTTGTTGAATGAAGGACTGACTTAACTAGCTGTTTTCTCAGCTGAAATAGTGGTGCATTCACAGGGGTGTGCCTAAGATTAACCAGTTCTGATAACAACCCATTATGGAATGCAAAGAGTTAAGAGAGCCATTAGCAGGAAATTTGAAAACTGCTTCCAGAGTGAATGTTTTCTAGTTGATAATGTGTGTGGAGTATTTGAATACAGTTTGATTACTTCCTGGTCTCTCCTGGGGTGACTTTCCCTTAGGAGTGCTTTCCTTGGGATCCAAAGGCTGTCTTGTTTGTAGATTATGCAATAACATCTAAACATCTCAGAGCACATCTGTCATCTGTTTTGCACATTTTTGGCACCACTGTCCAGCAAACCGGACCTGCAAATGTGGATGAACATTGACCTGTGACCAGAGGTTCAACAAGAAAGCCAAGTCTTTCCTTCCAATTTTGCACCAGGACAAAGTTTCCAGAAAAGAGGTTACCACCACTAGAGACTATGAAAGCCACATTGAGATCAGAAAAGAATAAAGACTGTGGGAACATTCTATTTTGTTAGTGTGTCATATATTCTTACATTTGTGATAGGAGGCTTTTACAAAACTTGGAAAGATGTGACCAGGAATCTCATAGAGAAAGAAGAAAACATTGCGTGCTGACTTTTACCCATTTTCCTTTCTGCATCTGAAAGTCTACCTTGACATTATCTATAAGGTGATTAGATGACGAAAAGGGAAAAAAAGGCTTCCTAAGAGTCACTGATTATTCCTTGCAGTAATTCTCACTGGGGACATGAGAACAGTGAACTGGGCTCTGTACAAAGGAAGAGAAATACATTGCAAGGGGAAATCCTTTTCTTCCTCTTCTCTTTTCCCCACACTTTCCTCCTCTTCCACATCTTCTTCCTTCACTTTTTCCTTTTCCTCCTCCTTGATCCACCTCCTCTCCCTTCTCCCCTTCTTACTTTGCATTGTTTGTATCTCATCCTGTAAAATCTTGGTGTGTTAGATGGCCATACTCCTCTCTAAGGATTGGGGAAGGAAGGGAATAAGCATTGACCAAGTGCCAACTGTGTGCCAAGAACTATGCCAAGTGCTTTACAAATATTATCTCATTTGACACGTACAATAGCCCTGTGAGGTAAGTGCCATGTTTGCAATCCAACAAACTGCTTTTTTTTGATGCAAAATATAATTGCTACAACAGCATAAATACTGATCTCACATTTTGGCTTACAATGTATTACACAATTTAGAATAAGATTTAAAGAAATTCCTCTAGAAAAAAGTTGTTTCTTTACCTACTATGTTTCAACTATTTTTAATCATGCTTATCTTTTAAGGACAATTTTTAAAAATTTTCTCTTAGCTTTGCACATTAAAAAATTCTGGGCTCTAATCTGTCCACAATTTCCCAGAGATTATTTCTGTCTGTACCAGCCATTTTGAGGGTTTAGCGTACCTTCAGTATTAAATATTCTTAACTCCTTGTTAATGAATTATCAAAGAAAAGATGCTCATTTGCTCACTTAGATTTCCTAATTTGCTCTTAAACTCTCTACCTACCCAGTGTCTCCAAGAGAAAACTTCACTTTCTACTTCCTGTGGCAACTCTGTCTTCCTTTCTCTTTTTGTGTTCATAACAAAAAAATATAGAGAAAGATCCCAGCTGTGTGGGCACATCCCCAAATCTGCAGTCCTCATGCCTGTGTCTTTTCCAATAAGAAGAAAGTTCCCTTGGCAACCATTTTGCAGCATTACTAACTCCAACGAATTCGCTCTTCCCTTATTGGCCTTTGAAACCTGTTATTGTTCTCGTTTTTGTTTTTTAAGTTACCGTGCATAGAATAACAAAGATTAAAATTTAAACAATTCAGTTAAACTAAAGCTGAATTCTTGGGAAAAAAAAAAAAACCAAACCACATACACACAACAATGTTCCTTTTCTTTCTCTAACCCTATTCTCCTCACATGTGGTTTTGCGTGTTCAAAGTTAATGAAAGATTTCTTCCCAAGAAGAAATGTTCCTTCACAGATGATTCTACTACCTACAGCTTCTAGAAAATTTCCTATGTCTTTCTTTCCACTTAGCAAATCGCTCAGGTTAGAAATAAGAAGAGATGTTTGTAATCCTGCAGAAATATCTGTCTCTTCTTTGAGAGTTTTGCAACTTGAAATGACGATGATGATGGTAGCAGGAAGGTTATGACAGCCACAGCATTTATATAGATGGATGTGTTTACATACATATGTATATACACACATATCTTACTAGTTATGTGACCCTGGGTAAGTCACTTAACCTTGTTTGCCTCAGTTTTATCATCTGTAAAATAAGCTGGAGAAGAAAATGGTGAATCATTCCAGTACCTCTGCTAAGAAAATTCCAAATGGGGTCAAGAAAAGCCACATCCAATTGAAAAATACGTGTGTGTGTGTGTGTGTGTGTGTGTGTGTGTGTGATTGAAAGGGCAGTAACACCTAGGAAAATCATGGAAATCCTCTAATAGGAAGTAGTAATTGAGTTGAGCCTTGACGGGAGCTGTAGGGACCCTAAGGACAGCGATGAAGGGGGAGAAAGCATTCTAGGAATGGGGGACAGCCAGCAAAGGTATGGAAGCAAGAGATGGGATGTTGAATGGGGGGAACAACTATTAGTCCAGTTGTTAAAGAAAGGTTAATGCACAATATGACACACTTTTTTCAGCCTAGGGCCAAGAAGAGAGCTTGCCAGTCAATGTCCTCCTATGTGGCTGAAACTACCAGAGATGTGCCACCAAATACTTATAACAGAAACAAAGAGACACAGGGAAATACATGTCTTGGTCCACCACAGATATTTCTGAGAAGTAAAACTCGACCAGCAAAAAGTACAACTTTTACCACAGTAAAGGAATGAACTCAGAAATAAATTCTACCCACACCTGGCTGAAGGAAGCCAAGGAAAGAGGAATAAATTTAGTCAGTTCCTTCTTATTTCCAGCAATATATCTTCTTTTACCAGTAGTCCAATCATATGAATGAGCTTCAATCTTCATGCCTATCTCTTATTGCCCCCTTGTTTTCACTTCTTCTCACTGTGGGACTAGGAGGGAAAAATGCATCTCAACCTCTGTTGTTGGTGTTGGTGTTATTGCTGTTAAATCTCAGCCAAGTTTTATTCTCTTTTCTGCTGCTACAACTGCTGGGAAGGAAGAGCCATCCCCTCCCTTTTCAACTCTTTAACTATTTTCCACCAATTCTCTCCAAGTCCCTCACCCAACCCAAAACCTTGCAATTTCCTTGGCCCAGGAGATGGGTAAAAATTCAAACTCCCAGAAGTTTATATGAGTCCAGGCTACTCCTCCTTGCCTTCCAAGAGTTTGTTAGAGATGTAAACTTCAAAAACGTGGGAACTATAGCTCTACAATCAATCAATCAACAAGAATTTATTAAATGCCTATTATACGCTTGGCACTAGATTGGGTGTTATGGGAACAAAGACAAAAAAAGCAAATTTAGTCCCTCCTTTCAAGAAGTTTACATTCTGGGGGGTGAGGTGGGGAAAATAGCATGTAGAAATATACTTATATACATCTATAAATTTATATACACAAAAAATGTAAACTGTATAATACTGTACTGTAAAATGTAAACAAAATATAAATCCAAATTAATTGGGGAAACTAGCAGTTTGGAGAAATAAAGTCTTCATGTAGAAGGTAGTGCTTGGGCTAAGACTAGAAGGAGGAACAGGATTCTATAAGAGGAGTAAGGGCATCCCAATCTTGAAAGACAGCTAGCACAAAGTCAAAGAGACAAGTTGAGTGTTGTGTATAAGCAACAGAGAGAATGCCACTTTGTCTGGATCCTGGAAAGTAGGAAGGAGAATCATGTAGAAAGAAACTGGAAAGACAGAATGGAGCCATTACTTTCAAAGGACTTTAAAGTCCAAACAGAGACATTTATATGTTCTCCTGTATCATTTTATATAGTACCTATCCCCACAAGGTTTTTTGAGGATGTAGGTGTCCACTCTTTCACAGAGTCCATATGGACTTTAGGCTTATTTGTTGCTCTAAGCTCCTCCTATGTGTGTTAATTCACATTTACCTATTTAAAAATATCTTGTTCAAATTTTGAACCTGTTGATGGTCTTTGTAAATTGTCTCAATATTACAGTTTCTCTAGAGTTAAAGAAATGGTTTTTCCTACTTTTTCATTAATAAACATGAGCAGTAGGGAAGAGATCCCCAAATGCAGTCATATCTGGCTCTCTAGCCATAACAGAAGTTTATTTTCCCCAACCCCTCTAGGCTGTGGCACCAAAGGTAAGTGTATGATTTGTTAATTACAGTCTTCTGGATTTCTTTTTTTTTCTTTTTTTTTTTTAGAGCAATTACAACTACATACCTCAGGCTTAAATTTGAATGAATGAAAGGAATGCCCTTTATTCAAAGCAGAGAAAATATCTCTTATTATACCCTGGAATGAAACCACCCCATTATCTTTTAAACACTGCTTCTCTTGGAAGGCATTCCTTAGAGTAAAAGATCTTTCCTTGCTCCAGAAAGTCCTCCAGAATTGGTCCTATGCCCTTAGTGATTTCATGCCAGCTCCATGGTGATTGTGCCCAGTACTCTGTCCAGAACTGAAGAGTCACCAATGGAGAAGTTTGCATTGGGTGAACATTTCCCTGTTCACTGTAGATTCAGTTCTAAAATGTATTTTAGGAATCATTTAAAGGAAAGTCTGCTTTTCATCACTTTAACAAGAAAACATTTAGATAGTCTTTTTTAACTTCCTTTGGTTTGCTCTCCATATGAGTCTGTAGTCACTGTTAACAGATGTCAACCAAGAGACCGAAATAGGTTATATGATAGGTTCTAAAAATCTTTCTATATTAGTACTTGTGAATAAGGCCAATGCATTTATAAATGTGATGTGTTTCCAGTCACTCTATCTTATTTGGGAAAGGGACATATGTCTTTTCAGAGTCAATGGGAAAGTCCATAGATTTGATCCACAGCAAAAAAAAATCCTCCCTGTACTGTTCTGTACCTTCAAATATGTGGGTTCAAGGTAATAACTAGAGTCAATAAGCCATTTGCTTATATACTCTGTTCATAGATAAATGGGCCCACTGTGTTTACATAGCCGGAACATCAATCGGCCCTCTTTTTCCACAAAAACACAGAATAAGGCATGTTGACCCGATGTGGCATTGACCACAGAGAAAGTGGAATGGAGTGGAGAGAGCCCTGAATTTGGAGACAGAAGATCTAAGTCTAAATTCCAATTCTCTTACTTACTCTATGAGAAGGGTCAGTTTGCCTTCTTGGCTTCCATTTAATCTAATCAAAAATGAGAGATTTAGAAAAGCTTCCTCACGATTTTAAATCCTATGACCCAAAAGAATAACTAGGATCATTAGATTATAGGTCTAGAGTTGAAAAACAGCTCAAAACAGCTCAAAACAGCTCAAAAGCCATCTAGTCTGATTCCACTTTCCAGATGAGAAAACTGAGTACCATGAGGGTGAAATGACTTGCTTAGGGTAATAAAGAAACTTTCCAGCTCTCCTAAAATCTTTTATCATAATATCATATGGTAATCCTGTCTATTGCTCTTAAGGAACATTCCAACTATGGAAACATAACTCTGCTCAAGGGGGGAAACATTTTCTATTTCTTAAAGTCATCAAAGCAAGGTACTTGATGTCTGAATATGTCACTATTACTCATCTGGATGATTTCCCCTAGTACCTAATTTTGCTTTTTTTGGTCATTATAATAACAGTTCTCATTTATATGGCAACCTTGAGATATAAGAAACACTTTGCATACATTGTCTCAGTTGTAGTATGACAAAATGGGGAAAGCACTGGATTTTCTTAATATTTGATATTACCCTGGAATCAGAATACCTTGGTTCACAACTGAGTTATTCTGTTTACTCTCTGTATGACCATGAGCAGATTACTAAGCCTAAATCTTAATTTCTTCAGGCTTGGTATCTGGAGGCAGGAAAATGAGAACCCTCCCTCCCCTGCTAAGAAAACTCAAAATTGTAAAAACAAAACAAAACAAAATGAAATGAAACGAAAATTCTTTGTAAGGATTTTGGAAGTGCCAGTAGTGGTAGCAAGTAGTGACCAGGTAGGTCAGTAGTGATTTCTCAGGTCAGGGCAATCTAAGCCCAGGGGCTAAAAGTTTTTAGCATTCTGTACCGAGGGGCCAAAAAGAGAGGGCCCTGAAGATTCAGTGCTCTGAATATCAAATCTCTGGGGGACAGGGTTAAGACTGGGGAGTGGAAGTCCCTGCAAGAACTCAGGCAACCATGATAAAATAAAGCAGAAGCAACCACAAAGCTCAGCTGCATAGCAAGGGGCAGAGCCAGGTCCTTGCACAGAGCACCAACCAGTTCGATAACTCAAGCTGGAAAGATGAATAAATAAAGAAGTCAATACCAAGCATTGGGGGGTGGGGGTGCGGGGGGGGGGGGGGGTGGGGGAAGCACATTTAGAGATCATTCAAGAGAAGAGAATAACTGTAAAATTTATAAGCAGAGACTCAAAAGGAAAAAAATGATTTTTTTTTACAAAGTCTACATGAATACCTAGACGAAATAAAACAGGGGAATTTTTTTAAAAGTTAGATAAAAACTCTTGAGGAAAAATTGAAAGACTAAATAGATCAGAAGAGAAAGAGGTTATGGAAGTCACCCATGGCCCAGAAAACAAGGGTAATCCAAACAAAATTCAGTGACTACGAGAAAGCAAAAAATAGTAAAGTAAAATCAAAATATTGAATAATAAAATATAACATAAGATATTGGATTTTTTTTAAAATTGACCTGGATAGGTCAAGGAGATATAATTCAAATATCTTTGGAGTCCCTGAAAACCATGTGAATTTCCCCCCATTTTTTCCCCACCATTTTCGAGGTGATATGCATCTACACCAGTGTGTATGGTGTATGTATGTATGTGTGTATGTGTATGTGTGTGTATGTTTATGTTGGAGGTGGTATATGAGTGTTGAATGTTCCTTTGTATTTCACAGTTCTTACTCAGTTCTGATCTTTACATAAGAAACACAGAACTTCAATACTCTATTACATTAAAAGTCTGTTTTGTTTTGTTTTTTTACCCTGTAAAATTGTACTTGATTTCAGAGGGCAAGTTATTTTTGGTTGTAAGGCTTTATCTTTTGGAATATTCTATTCCAAGTTCTTCTTTCATTTATATTATTAGTAACTACAGGTTTTGTGTGATCCTGATAGAAACTGTGATATTTGAACTGCTTCTTTGAGGAAGTTTGCAGTATTTTTTTTTCCTTTTGATCAGGGTGGGATTGGGGGACGGGGATAAATATGTCTAGATTTGGGCTACAATATACCTAATATTTTTTCTTTTATCGTTTCTTCCTGAAGGTAATCAAAGAATTCTATCTTCCCTTTGCCCTCTTGTTCTAATAGATCTGTGAAAAGATGTAAAGTGAAATGAGTGGAACCAGGTAAACAATTTATTCAAAGACAGCAGCATTGTAATGAAAAACTACCCTACTACTAGCATCCATCCAAAGACCAACCATGCCTCTAGAAAGCCTATGATGAAGCATGTTATCGGTCTCCTGAAACAAAGCATGAAGTGATGGACACAAAGTGCTGTAGGAGAAATACATTTGGGGGCATTGTCAGCATAGGGCTTTGATTTGGCTTGACTGTTTATTTGTTACAAGTGTTCTCCCCTTTTCAGTTATTATTTGGGGGATGAGATTGCAAAGATAACAGAGCTTAGTCAAGAATGCTCTGGGGAAATGAGTTCCCTAACTTCATCTTTTGACTAATCTGAGAAAAGTTTTTTTATTTTGTTTTTTTTGAAAACTGCCTCATCCATCCTACATGAAATAACAATGTATGGGAATTGAAAAATGGTGTTATCTTTCACTCTGACTGCAAATCTGAAAGATTCCCTGAATGTCTATTACTATTGGAGCAGGTGCTTATTAATCCAGAACACTCTAAGTATTATAAAGCCTGCCATGTGGAAAAGAGATTAAACTTCTGTTGGAGAGAAGCAGATTTTACTTCAATATAAGGAAAAACTTCCTAATAGTCAATGCTATGTAAAATCAGAATGAGCTGTCAAGGAAGTATTGTGTTCTTCATCAAAAAAAGGTCCTCAAAGGGAATCTGATGGCCACTTCTCAGATTGAGGAAGATCAGGTGGTAGGTATGAGTTAAAATAGATCATATCACCCAACTTTGAGATTCCATCAATGCAAAGCTCTATTAGACGTGATGTAATATTTCTTTGATGTTTCAAGGCACCTCAGATCACTTGCGGCCTCTAGTTCACCATTATGAACATCAATTTTTATTAAACAGTATTAAACATCTATCAAACAGTACTGTGAAAATATTCTGATTATTTGCATTTTGAATTCCTTGGGAGTACAAATAAGCAGTAACTAGCTCAAAATGCAAACAAACTAAATATAAACCTATGCATAAGATTTAGACTGTCCTGTTTTTATCATTGTCTTGAAACGCTATTTAAATCCTTCAGAATTACGAAGCAGCATCACTGAGTGAGAACAGGACTTTATTTGGAGTCAAGATCTGAGATCTGATGGGGGATCATTTCCTAAGCAGCTGTGTGAGCCTGGGCAAATCATTTCCCTTTTCTGGATCTTTGTTTCTTCATCTCTAAATTAGGGCAATGAATTGGGGGCAGTTAGGTGGTGGGTGCAGTGAATAGAGCACCAGTGCAGGAGTCAGGAGGACCTGAGGTCAAATTTCACCTGACACTTGACACTCACTGTCTGTGTGACCTTGGGCAAGTCACTTAACCCCAATTGCCTCATCCTGGGTCATCTCCAGTCATCCTGATGAACATCTGGTCACTGGATTCAGATGGTTCTGGAGGAGAAGTGAGGCTGGTGACCTGCACAGCCCTCCCTCACTCAAAACAAAGTCAAGTGCAAGTCATGTCATCATTTCTCTGATGGCATGGTCTTCTTCAGCAATGAAGGACAAACACACAGGGCCATGAATTATCTTTTCTCCTTCTGAACTATCTTTAAGGCCAAGGTTGTTTTCGCAAATTAACCATATTCTTAAATTTCAGGGATGACATTTTCTTTGGTGTAACCTCCTTAGTACGTAGAATTGTATAGGGTACATGGCTATTTTTGGTAGAAGAACCATATCAAGAAAATGTTGCAGAATAAGGTGTTCTCAGAGTCAAGAAGACCTGTGTTAAGTCCTACTTCTGACGCATACCAGAAGTGTGACCCTAAGTGAGCAGTTTAATCTCCAAGTGCCTCCAGAAAACTCCAAGACTGTATATTGTTAAGAAGACGCGACATTCCACTGGTAGAAGGAACACCTCACCAGCAAATCCCTATGCCAAGGAAATCACAAAGATTATAACAATAATATGAATAATGATAATGATGATAATTAATAATAATAATTTGTACTTATGCAGTGCTTTGAGGATTGAAAAGCACATTAAGCACTTTATCACATTTAATTAGAGATAGTTTAATGTAGTGGATAGGGTACAAGACTTGGAGTCGGGAAGGCCTGAGTTCACATTTCACCTCAGACTCTATAATGGATGAACCTAACAAGTTACTTATGCTCTCTCTCCTTTGGTTTCCTCATCTGCCAAGTCAAGAGGTTGGGTTCAATGCCCTTTGAAGTCCCATTCAGTTCTAAACCTATGATTCTGTTCTCACAATAAGCCTGGGAAGTAGGCTTCATAGATTTCATGGGAGTCATTGGTTTACACCAGAATAATTCTTGAGATTTCTTTTGATGCTCTTTATTTTGATCCATAACCAAGGAAGTTCTCTACCTGTGGATTACTAGTGCTCTAACTGTAGAGCATGCCTTTCCTGTCCTTTCATCCAATGCTTCCTCCCCCAGGCTTCTCTGGCATCGGCTCCCAGTCACTATGGTGTTTCAGCTTGGGCTCTGCCCCTGGGCGAGGAGCAGCTGCTCTGTCCCCTTTGTTGAGCACAGTAATACTGCACACACAGACTTGGCAAAAGGGAAGAAATCAGGGCAAAGTGGGAGGGCTTGGATGGGAAAACTTACTTTCCTATTCTAAAGCTGAGACAGTACTTTTCGACACCTCACAAAGCCATGGGTTCAATACTAGATGCAGACTTAGGGTGACTGCACACTAATGGCTGAATGCCTTGAATGCAGCCATGGGCCTTACATCTCATTTGGCTAGGAAAGAGAGCATTGACTGGGCTGTTGGTGGTCGCACCTGCTCCTTTGTATACACGTTACCAAGACCTTTACCATCCACCTTGGTCCAGAAACAGGCTGCCAAAGCCATGCGATCTATAAGTCTTGGTTTAATTACAGCAGAAGGGATTTAAGTGAGACATTAGGAAGAATCCTCTCATTGTTGAGGATGTGAGGTCCAGAACTTATTCCCAAGGGAAAATTTTTTCTCTGGAACTTTTGAAGAAAGGGATAAGTAGTTAATCTATGGGATATTGTTTTAGTGGCTTGAATAGTGGAAGGAGGGACTGTCTTCCAGTATTTGAAGAACTCTCAGCTGAAAAACGGATTAACTTTCTTCTGCTTGGGAAAGCAGAATTAGGAGTCACGGGTAAAAGTAACAAAGAAGCTAATTTCAGCTAGGTGTAGAGAAAACTGCCTAATATTTGAGCTCTCTGAAAGTGGAATAGGCTATTTAGGAAGACTGTGAATCTCTCTTCACTGGAGGTCTTCAGTCAGAGGTTCATTATCCACTAGTATAAAATTCTATTGGTGGACTTCTAATTCAGGTATGCGATGGAGCAATTGGTCTCTGAGGTCCAGTCTGTCATCATCTCTTCATGAACTGAGCTCCAGATGAGGCATCTGGAGCTCAATTTTAGCCCCAACTCTTCCACTAGGTAGCTGTGTGACCTTGAACAAGTCATTCAGCATCTCTGCAAAAGGAAGGTGACAAAGGAAGTGGATGACCAGGTGCCTTCCTGCCCTAATAGATAAGGGATCTGAGGGATTTGCCTTTGCATTAGTCTTTTGACTTTCTTTGTGTACCGTTCCAAAGTAAATCAGTATTTGGATATAATGCCAACCTCACAAGGTGATTGAGTCCATCTTTTCCACAGCTCTCAGACTGGTTGAAACATTGTCATTCCAGGCTATTTAACTTGCATCCAGCCCCATACCATGCCTATGTAAGTCACAAAGTAAATGATTTTCGATGCTAGTATTAATGTGTCAGGGCAACTAGGTGATGTAGTGGATAGAGTGCCTGGAGTCAGGAACACTCATCTTCCAGAGTTCAAATCTGACCTCAGACACTTACTAGCTGTGTGACCCTGGGCAAGTCACTTAACCCTGTTTGCCTCCATTCATCATCTGTAAAATGAGTTGGAGAAGGAAATAGCAAAACCACTCCAGTATCTTTGCCAAGAAAACCCCAAATGGGGTCACAAAGAGTCAGACATGACTGAATAACAAATTAATTTATCAACAACCTGACATAACTGTGAGAAAGTTTAGTGCCAAGTAAATAGTCCTATCTTATACATGAACAAACTAAAAGGCCATCCATCAGAAAATCATGGGAAAGATCACAAAGGCCCAATACAGTAGCTTATTTCACACTTGGAATTATATCCTGGAATAGAGGGGTAATACAACCAAGTACCAATCCCCTCTAAAAAGAAAAAGCTACCAAAAGAACAAAAATAGACTTAGGTGCCAAGCATAATGGTAATTTGATCATTTCAGTGTGTGATGTTTTAGTGGCCTTATGGCAATATTAATATATTGACTTATACTCTGGCTGCATAGGAAGCTATAAAGAATGTCTGTGTAGGTAACTAAATTTTGTACTGTGTATATGAATAGGCAATTGTATACTGACATCCATATACTTACTGTATACACATATAATGTAATAATATATATAACAATAGGCATAACCATATATAATAACAATGCACAATATGTGTATGTTTTTACGTATATATGTTGTATATATCATCATTATATGCATATCAGTACAGAATTTGCCTATTAGTGTATACAGTACAAAATTTGGTCATATATATATATACATATATATCTTTATGGATGTGAGTGTGTGTGTAAAATTTATTTGGAGATCACTTATCCAAGAACTTCAACTTCCTAGAATAAGAAGGAAGTAAAAAAATTCTAATTAGAGATCACTAAATACATATCCTAAAATTCACACATCTTATTCAGAAAAAGAGGTTCTTTGGCCCCCATTAAGCATCTGCTTAACATATTTTAAATGCAATTATAATGAGCTTAGTTAACTAGTTTCTGGATCTATGCAGCCACTCAGAGAGGGAGAAATAGGGAAAAGCCAGAAAGATTCATGGCGGCAAGAAGGAACGACTTTGACATGGTGGGGTGGGGAAAGGAGGGAGAAGTAGAAAAGAGATGGTTATGAAAATGAAAAATCAAATATAAAATCTCAGAAAGAAAAACCCCTGAGCTCTTCTCAGCAACACAATGATCTAAGACAAGTACAAAGGACCCACAAAGGAAAAATCCGTACGTATCCAGATAAAGAACCGATAGATTCTGAATGCAGATCGAAGCATATTCTTTTCCACTGACTTTTTTCTTTCTCATAGTTTTTTTAATCTGTATCTCCTTTCACAACTGTAACCAACATGGATTTTTTTTTACATAATAGCACATGTATAAACTATATCAAACTGCCTATCATTTTCAGAAGAGGGGAGAGGAGGGAGGGAGAAAATTTGGAACTCAAAATCTTATAAAAATGAATGCTGTAAATTTTCTCATCATGTAAGTGGGGGGGGAAACAAAATGCTACTAAACAAAAAAAAAGGACACCCTTGAGATTATCTATTGTTTAGTCAAATAGGACAAAGTTGTCAAAAAAAGGTTACATTCTGCTTAGTATCCATATTTAAAGATAAGAAAATGAATGTTACATTTCAGAAAGATTTCTGCCCTGAAATACTGTTTTTAAAGCATTTTTTGTGTTTTTAAGGGATAAGTTTTACTCATCAGGAAAAGTTACCTCTTGACCTCCTCTCTGACACAGTTCCAGGTACATTCAAAGTAGAAACCTCTGAAGTCCCAAAGCTGCACAGGGTTGGGGATGGGAGGGGGCAAATGGCAGCTAAATGGTAGTAGATTCAAGACCAGAACTCAGATCTGAAACCTTTTGGTTTTGTGCTCCTTCCATTACACCGTTTTGACTCTAGAACTACCAGTCATTTGCTATAAACAAGACCATTGGCCTCAGTTTCCTCTTTACAAAATAAGGAGGCTAGACTACATCAGGAATTCTTAACCTTTCTGTGTGTGTCATGGACCCCTATAACAGACTGTTAAAACTATGAATTCCTTTTCAGAATAATATTTGAAATACATGAAATAAAATATATAGGATTACTAAAAAAAATTTTGAAATACTAATAAAAAATTGTTTAAGTTCATAAATGTATAGGTGTTCTCTGAGGACCATTCTAGTTCTGTTTCTATGATCTTAGAACCCTGAGATATGTCGTAAATACATTAAAGGCTCCTAAAATGTTAGGTAGGTTATGCTGAAGGAAGTCATCACTGTTGGGTATTCCCTAATCAACCTGCAGAGAGAGTACAGAGAGTAGGCTCAGGGGCAGCTGAAAGGCAACACTTCATACAACATGAGCATGACCGTACTGTTTGGATTTCAGGGCCTGAGGCTGCCTCCTCTTGGTTGGAATCAGTCACCATCCCTGTGGTCTATAAAAGAGAGGAGACCCATTTGGGTCACGTTTTTCCTACTAGAATTTTTTTTTTTCTTTAAGAGTTCTTTTTTTTCCCTTTCCCCTTTTGACTCCTTCTAGAATTCAGTAAGCTCACCCAAGAACTGTAATTATTCTTTAAAGCAGAAGTATATATCAGTAACACTGAGAAGGTCATTCATGAACAATGCCTGCGAACCCCAACTCCTCTGGGGATTTCTTCATGCGATGTGTTCTTTGGAGAAAGAAAAGGCTCGTCTATGTTAGTGGTGTCAAACTTAAATAGAAACCCACTAAACCACATGTACAGATCCCTTCCTTCCCCCACCCCCATACTGACTTAGAAAAACCACACACGAACATGATCTATGTTCTATTACACTTTAATTTATGTTATTCAATATTTCCCAATTACATTTAGTCTGATTTGGGTACACTGGGGAGTGTTGTTGCTACAATGTTTCTAAGGGCCTCATGTTTGACATCTCTGACCTACATGGTCTCCACATGATGCCCTACATGGAAAGCAAAACCTGTGAGAAATTCATACAGTATAGGTAGGATGAGAAGAGGCTTACTTTTTCAGAGACCCTCAAAGTATGTTTACCTTACTGAAGAGTTTACTGGAGTGGTATAATAGCTCTTTGAAAGACTGTGTGGGATGCTATGCGGAAAAACTCACCAGAATAAGAAGGGGTCACCCCAGTAACACCACAAACTTCATTTCTCTTCCAATAAGCATTCATGGACTCTTGTGAGTCCTAAAAATCATATGCAGTTTCTATGAGGAGAAATAAAAAGCTGTTCCATACCCAATACTCATACCTCAAGTCCCTATTAAGGGAGCTGGGGATCCAGCAGCCCATGTTGGGGGAGATCTAGACATGATCTATGTCTAAGCTGTCTTTTGAAGATTTTCCTGGATTAATTCCATAGAATCAAAGCTAAAAACAGACACAGGTTCTCATGTCCAAACTCTCCAGGATCAAACATATATAGTTGGAGGGGGATGGGAGGGAGAAAAGGGAGGATCCTGGGTCATGGATTATATAAACTTAAACTTTTCCAGAAGTTAAAAAAACTCATTATTAGTTTGGCATTATCTGTGTCTCTAGCTTGGTCTGAAAGTGGTGGTACCTAAAAATTATCAGGAAAGGTTTTATTCCCAGTTCTAGGGAATGTGACATAGTAAATTTTGATCTAATATCAGATAAGCAGTTGCTAGTTATTTTTTATTTTAGGTAAGGACATAGCATATTATATAAATGTAACTTCTGTTACATTTTGGTACTTTCTATTCTCATCATGGTAAGAAAAGCAATAAGACTTCCCTTCCTAATGAATTGATAGAACAAAAGGCACAGGTTACATCTCTCTATTTGGTTTCTTTTAAAGCCAGGCCAAATGTTTTGTTTTGGGTTTCTTTTCTTTGTAGTATGGAACCAAATCCATTTGGGCAATCAGTGAAGCCCATAATATTCATCAGTATGCTTTAAAAAAATCAACCAAACTATCTGGTTGTAGTTTTGAGAATGGTGGAGAAAAGCTTGGCTCCATTGTGATTTGACCAGCACAGATTCATGTGTTCACCCTTCTCAGCTGCTGAACCTAATAGGCATTGTTTAATGGTCTCACAGTGTCCCATAATTTGGATCACAATATGGAAAAAGCTAGTCATCTGGAGAAGAGCCTGGCCCTCCACAGATTCACTCCAAATTAATCTGCATTTTATTTTCTTTTCCTTTTTTTTATTTTAAATGTCCAAGCCAAAATCGGAGAACACCAACTGCTTCTTAGAGGAAATAAGGTCAGGTTATAAACCTTCAAATGATGTAGTCCAGAGAAAAGAGAAATTATCTTTGTGGAAACCTGGGAACTACTCTCTGAGGAAGTTACAACACAGCTGTGTGTTGGGCTCTCCCCATATCTAAGCTCATCATGTCTAGAGATCTCCAGATTTTCCCTATTAAACTAAAACAGCCCCCCCAGAAGTGTGCTCATTGACATTGAAAGATGCAGCAGTACCAGAACAGGGTAACCAGGATAGCAGGAAGACTGAGGATCAAGCCAAACCAAAAATCACTTGAAAGAAATGGGAATGTTGAACCTAAAAGAAAGAAAACTTAAGGGTAGCATTACAACTGTCTTGGAGCATTTGAAAGGTTGTCATGTGTGGGACAGATAAATAGATAAAGCAGACTAGTATGTTGTTGAAAAGGTATGGAGACTGAGACTGGTCTTACTCATTATTTGACATTTTCAGGTACTGTGATAGTGCTGCATAACTAGATACCCAGAAAATGTTAATAATAACAACAATAACTAATATTTATAGGGGGTTTATGATGTACCCAGCACATTACAGTTATTATATCATTTGGCCTTAACAACCCTAAGAGGAAGGTATGATTATTATCCCTATTTTACAGATAAGGAAACTGAGGTAGAGTTGAAATGGCTTGTCCAGGATCACACAGCTAGTAAGTATCTAAAGTCAAATTGAAACTTAGATTTCCTAACTCCAGGTCCAGAGCTCTAAGCACTGAGGCATCTAGTTACTGTTACAAGAACCAGAAGATGCTTTTCAGTTCCTCAAATAAATATTCTATGGGGGGACCTAAACAAGGATCACACAGAATGAGAAGGTATGGAAGGACTCTGATCTGCAACGTTGCAGAATATGACAGGTCCATTATGGAGTCACTGAATTATTAGTCCTTCTTTAGTTTTTAGGATTCTTCTTCATTGTTATATAGCTTATAGAACACAAACATGATATACAGTTATCCTTTCCATATAGCAGGGGTTAGGGGTGTGGAATCCCCATGATCTAGAAAATCTGCTTAAAATGTTTTGACCCTCCCTTCATACCAGAGAAGTCTGAATTTTTCCTTTTTCTTTTATGGAGTGTTTACAGTACTTTTTTGTCAAATTTGGGTTTAGTATGTGGTCATAGGTTCTGTGCTGTCTGGTGGCCTTTGTGTGTTGTCTGTGGCTTCTGCAAAACTCCCCCAAAATTCCTATTTCATTAATTGTACCAACCCACGATATATCAAAACTGCAATGGGGAAAGTTGTGATGTGGAAGGGATGACTATATTCAGTATCCCTCTCTTTGGACCTTAGATTCAAATGTTTAGAATCTTAGGTTAGATTTTATCTTTTTTCTACCACCAGTAAGTGCATTAACAGAATATTAGAAATTGTCAAATGAGCTTCCCTCAATTGGACTTGAGCTTGAACAGGTTGAAAAACATCCCTATGAGCTGGAATTGTTCCCCACTGGATTCAATTGCTTCCTAACTATTAGTTTTGTCCAAAAGTGTAGAGGGCTGCCTGGGAAGTAGTGGTTTCCCCTCAGTGGAGGTCTTGAAGCAAAGATTGGATGACTATTTACCAGGTATGTTGTAGAGGTGCTTTGGGTTTAGATGGGTTTAGATTGCCTCTGAGGTCCCTTCCAGCTCTACGACTCCGCTCTGCTATTTGAATGTGTCCTGTTGGTCTCAGACTCAAGAGGCTAATTTCTGGTCTCAGGCAGATGGTCCCAAAGTTATCTCATTCCAGAAGAATTGACTATCATTTTTCAACTCATCTCCATAGAGAAGAGGAGCCAAAGGAATGAAATGAAATAAAATTTGTAAATGTACTGCAACATGGGAAATATAAGACAAACAGCTCAGTCCTTCACAAACTTGAAATTAATCTCAAAATTAACATCAATAATAAAAGGGAAAGTCTCCTGAGGTTTGACCATAGGGACAGTCTTTATAAGAAAGACCTATAAATGTACAATATATCACGTTGGAAGGCTTTTTGTTTTTTTAACTTCTTGTGAATGAAATACTACTTTGTTTTTTTTTTTCAATAGCTAATTGTGTAAGATCTTTTCAGACATGGTTTCCTCTGTCTATGTGTATTTTTTTTCCTTTGGTGAACTTTATTTGTCTGTCTGTCAAAGTATTAATTAATGTGGGTCTTTGCTACAGATAAATGATAAGCATGTGTCTACCAGACACAGACACATTCCTCTTCTTTAAAATAGCCGGCTCTCCTCCTTCATCTGATGGGAAAGAGCTTTTATCAATTTTCAGCATCCCCCCACCATGTGTGGAAGAAACTGCAGGGGGTAAAGAACACCAAAATCACTGCCCCAAGGGGTAGCATCCAGGGGACATTCAGTGGGAGGACAGAAAGCTAGAATAAAGTCATGAAAGGATATATATATAGCTCATTTCCTCATTCACAATCTACTTAACAGGATTTCTTCTTTTGTGAAAAGTGTTTTGCAAGCCTTCAAGAACTATGTAAATGTGGATTATTATTATTATTTGGGAGGCAGCCAGGTAGTACAGTGGATAGAGCATCAGGTCTGAGTCCCTGAGTTCAAATCTGGCCTCAGACGCTTAATAGCTCTGTGACTGTCTGCCTCAGTTTCCTCATCTATAAAATGAGCTGAAGAAGGAAATGTCAAATCAGTATCTTTGCCAAGAAAACCCCCACAAGGGGTCATAAAGAGTCAGATACAACTGAAATGACTGAACAACAATTATTATAATTAATCTTTATTATTAAATGACCAGTTGCTTTCTTTACTTGTTTACCATGAAGCTAAAGCACCCTCTCTAAACTCCTGAACTGAATTCATTTCTCTTTGAATTATTTGGAATTTTTTTATACTTGCATAGAACAGAAAGATAACTTATCTGGGGGGGCGGAGCCAAGATGGCGTAGTAGAAAGATGCACATACACATAGCTCCGAACCCACAACCCATAGAACAACTACAAAGAAGTAACTCACGGCGAATTCTGCACCCAGAGGCCACAGAACATTGGAGCGAGGGAGATTTCTGTTCCGGAGAGACCTGCAAACCTCTCGTAAAAGGTCCTTCATGCTGCGGACTGGGCGCCGGGACTGGGAGCTGAGTACAGCCCTGCCGTGGCCGCGGCACCGAGAGGAACAGATCCGAGCGGGCTTCAGGGACGGGATCTCCAGCGGCCGCACAAGTACCTCCACCCACAGGTGACGGGGGTCGGTGAGAGAGTCCCTTTGGCGGGTCGAGAGGGGAGTGGGGTGCCCCCATGGCTCGGGCCCCCTCGGGAGACAGAAGCTGAGGGGCAGCGGCAGACCAGAGCTCCCCAAGCAGGCAGGAGCCTGGATCCATTGTTGAAGGTCTGTGCATAAACTCCCTGAGGGAACTGAGCCCATGAGGCAGCCCTGCCCTCACCTGAGCATCTGAATTTAATCTCACACTGAATAGCAGCCCTGCCCCCGCCAAAAGCCCTGAGGCTGGAAGCAGCATTTGAATCTCAGACCCCAAACACTGGCTGGGAGGATCTGGAGGTGAGGTGGGTGTGAGGAAAATATTCAGAGGTCAAGTCACTGGCTGGGAAAATGCCCAGAAAAGGGAAAAGAAATAAGACTATAGAAGGTTACTTTCTTGGTGAACAGGCATTTCCTCCCTTCCTTTCTGATGAGGAAGAACAATGCTTACCATCAGGCAAAGACACAGAAATCAAGGCTTCTGTGTCTCAGCCCACTCAATGGGCTCAGGCCATGGAAGAGCTCAAAAAGAATTTTGAAAATCAAGTTAGAGAGGTGGAGGAAAAGCTGGGAAGAGAAATGAGAGACATGAAGTCAAAGCATGAACAGCAAATCAGCTCCCTGCTAAAGGAGACCCAAAAAAATGTTGAAGAAAATAACACCTTGAAAACTAGCCTAACTCAATTGGCAAAAGAGGTTCAAAAAGCCAATGAGGAGGAGAATGCTTTCAAAAGCAGAATTAGCCAAATGGAAAAGGAGATTCAAAAGCTCACTGAAGAAAATAGTTCTTTCAAAATTAGAATGGAACAGATGGAGGCTAATGACTTTATGAGAAACCAAGAAATCACAAAACAAAACCAAAAGAATGAAAAAATGGAAGATAATGTGAAATATCTCATTGGAAAAACAACTGACCTGGAAAATATAGCCAGGAGAGACAATTTAAAAATTATGGGAATACCTGAAAGCCATGATCAGAAAAAGAGCCTAGACATCATCTTTCATGAAATTATCAAGGAAAACTGCCCTGAGATTCTAGAACCAGAGGGCAAAATAAATATTCAAGGAATCCACAGAACACCGCCTGAAAGAGATCCAAAAAGAGAAACTCCTAGGAACATTGTGGCCAAATTCCAGAGTTCCCAGGTCAAGGAGAAAATATTGCAAGCAGCTAGAAAGAAACAATTCAAGTATTGTGGAAATACAATCAGGATAACACAAGATCTAGCAGCTTCTACATTAAGGGATCGAAGGGCATGGAATAGGATATTCCAGAAGTCAAAGGAACTAGGACTAAAACCAAGAATCACCTACCCAGCAAAACTGAGTATAATACTTCAGGGGAAAAATTGGTCTTTCAATGAAATAGAGGATTTTCAAGCATTCTTGATGAAAAGACCAGAGCTGAAAAGAAAATTTGACTTCCAAACACAAGAATGAAGAGAACCATGAAAAGGTGAACAGCAAAGAGAAGTCATAAGGGACTTACTAAAGTTGAACTGTTTACATTCCTACATGGAAAGACAATATTTGTAACTCTTGAAACATTTCAGTATCTGGGGACTGGGTGGGATTACACACACACACATGCACACACGCACACACACATAGAGACAGAGTGCACAGAGTGAATTGAAGAGGATGGGATCATATCTTAAAAAAAAAATGAAATCAAGCAGTGAGAGAGAAAGATATTGGGAGGAGAAAGGGAGAATTGAATGGGGCAAATTATCTCTCATAAAAGAGGCAAGCAAAAGACTCATTAGTGGAGGGATAAAGAGGGGAGGTGAGAGAAAAACATGAAGTCTACTCTCATCACATTCCACTAAAGGAAAGAATAAAATGCCTACTCATTTTGGTATGAAAACCTATCTTACAATACAGGAAAGTGGAGGATAAGGGGATAAGCAGAGTGGGGGGGGATGATAGAAGGGAGGGCATGGGGAGGAGAGTGCAATTTGAGGTCAACACTCATGGGGAGGGATAGGATCAAAAGAGAATAGAAGTAATGGGGGACAGGATAGGATGGAGGGAAATATAGTTAGTCCTATACAACACAACTATTATGGAAGTCATTTGCAAAACTACACAGATTTGGCCTATATTGAATTGCTTGCCTTCCAAAGGGAAGGGGTGGAGAGGGAGGGAGCTAAAGAAGTTGGAACTCAAAGTGTTAGGATCAACTGTAATGTTCTTACCACTAGGAAATAAGAAATACAGGTAAAGGGGTATAGAAAGCTATATGGCCCTACAGGACAAAAGAGAAGACAGAGACAAGGGCAGAGAGGGATGATAGAAGAGAGAGCAGATTGGTCATAGGGGCAATTAGAATGCTTGGCGTTTGGGGGGGGAGGGGAGAAAAGGGGAAAAATTTGTAACCCAAAATTTTGTGAAAATGAATGTTAAAAGCTAAATAAAAAAAAAAGAAAGAAAGAAAAAAAAAAAAAAGATAACTTATCTGGGCCTGCAAGCTCTAAGGGCCCACTCATCCCTCCTTGCTCAATACTCAGCTACTAAGTTGGCTGCTATTCACTCCTAGGAATGCCTAACCTCTAACTAGGGAGATTAGACTCTTCATTCTCATGCTTAATTGAGTCATTAAACCTCCATCCTATTGTCACAGGGACTTCTTATTTTATGACAAAATCTAAAAGGTGATTGGTTATATCTTTTATTGCAAAATTATATGAGGCCAATGTAGTTAGAAAATGAGTGGTTGATTTGAAATCAGATTTGGATTCAAAGCCTGCCTATACTTACTAGCTTGAGTGACCATGGGCAAGTCATGTAACCTCCTTGAGCCTCAGTCTCCCCATCTCTAAAAGGAGGAGGATGGACTTGTTGATCTCTAAGTTCCCTTCCAGCCCCCAATTGCTTCATAGGATCCTATGAGTCTATGAAGTGACTTAACTTCTTTTGTGTCTGTTACCCAGGATCACACAGCTAGTGAAGGTCAGAGACAGATTTTTTTGTGTGTTTTATTTTTATTTTCCTCCAGTAACATGTAAAAACAATTTTTAACATTCATTTTCAAAACTTTGCATTCCAAATGCTCTCCCTTCCTCCCTCACCACCTCCCTCATTGAGAAGGCGAGCAATTTCATATAAGTTATACATGTATGGTCATGCAGAACATACCCATAATAGTCATGTTGTAAAAGAAAACATGGACAAAAAAATAAAGATTTTTTTTTTTTTTAAAGTATGCTTCAATCTGTATTCAGACACCATTAGTTTTTTCTCTGGGGATGGATAGCATGTTTCACAAGTCCTTCAGAGTTGTCTAGGATTGCTGCATTGTTAAGAATAGCTAATTCATTCACACCTGACCATCTTACAACATTGCTGTTACTTTCTACACTATTCATTTCACTTTGCATCAGCCCATGTAAGTCTTTTCAGATTTTTCTGAGAGCATCCTGCCCATCATTTCTTATAATAGACAGTGCTACTTTTCAGAGAAAATCTAGGACCCTCCCAAAAGGAGGGAGCAGAAGCTCATACAGTATGTGACAGTTTATTACTAGTCATAAAAAAATGACAATACACATTAACAGAACAGTTTAAATAAGACTTGGTAACTAACTTACAGCTGCTGCTGTAATAGGTTGGGGGAGTAGTATTTTAAGTCTCAGCAGAACATAAAGCAGTTTTGCAAAACTCCTAATTAGGCATTATACATTTTACTTCACTGTTCAGTCAAATTGGTTCTTACCAGTCAATCAATAAGCACTTATTAAACACCTATTATATGCCAAACACTGTGCTAAGTGCTAGAAAGTACAAAGAAAGGCAAAAGACAGTCCCTGCTCCCAAGGAGCTCACAGGCTAATGGAGGAGAGAGCACATAAACATCTATCTTCAAACAAGACATAGACAGGATAAAATGGAAATAATCATCAGAGAGAAGAGATTAGCACCAAGGGAGAGCAGGAAGGGCTTCTCATAAAAGGTGGGATGCTACCTGGGACTGAAGGAAGCCCAGGGACCAGGTGCCAGAGATGGAGAGAGAGAGAATTCCAAGCATGGGAAAAAAGCAGTAAAAAAAAATAATAATAAAGTCAAGGGATGGAGTGTCACATTGGAAGGAATAATTCAGTCTCACTGGATCACAGATTACTGTCAGAGTAAGATGCAAAAAGACTAAAAAGGTAGGAGGGGCCTGGGTTGGGAAGGGCTTTGAATGTCCTTCCCTGGCCTCTCTCCCCAGTACATCATACTCCCTAACATGACTGTCTTTCTGTATCCTGTTCTCCTTGTTATGTCTCTCCACTCTCAAAGCAGATGCTCCTCCTGCCATCAAACACTGCCACTTCAAAGGACCATGTTAGTGGACCCCACTGCCATAAACACTGCTGCAGACTTCCAGACATTTTAAAAACCACAAGGTTACCACCAGTTTTGGGCAGATCCACTATGGAGTACAAATTCACCCAAGACCAGCAAAGAACAAACACAAAGAGACGGACCTCCATGTGCTCATGCCTACTTACATAGAGGTCAGAGACAAGACAGCCTCCTCTCCCACACCACCTCTCAGAGCCAGCTCAAAGTAGTCTACACATTTCAGACCAGGTACTTTCACACGGTAAGTTGCTCAGTAAATATTGGGAAAATAAATGAATGCCTTTCTAGAATTCTTGCATCATCAGAAGCTACAGTCTCCGCTACACAATGACCATGAGGAAAACCCAGCCAGAAGAACTTTAAAGCAATGGAATGATCAGTGCACTACATACTGCTACCTCCTAAGGTCAGGGGCAACTGAAGCAACCCAACCAAGTCAGGTTTGTAAAGGACTGAATCAGATAGGAAACAGGACTATTAAATGTAGCAATGCCTCAGTTTCCCATGTACCAACTCTGCTTCTCATGCCCCAAAGCAAAAGCATCCTGCCCTTCTCCATTGGTACACTTCATCTCCAAAGACAGGTCCTTCAATAAAATGTAAACTACTTGAGGGTAGGAACCATTTGCTCTTGTCCTTGTATCAAAGCTCAATAAATTTTCGTTCAATCGGATGAAATCCACCATATCTTCATTAAAAGATTTCCTAAGCTTTTCTGTTCTGGGCTTTCTCCACCATTAATAAAGTTGATCTAAACCACAAGTTAATGAAAGTCACACTTATGAAGGAATAAATTCAGGCTAAATTATTTTCCCCCCTTAGAAAAACTAGAAACAATCTAATAAAGTTATGTGATATATTGGATAAAGCCTTGACCTTGGAGCCTGTAAGACCTTGCATTTGGATTCTTCTTCAGGCACTTGCTTATCTGTGTAAGCCTGGGCAAGTTATTTAACCTCCAATGTTGAGTACCATATTTCACCCAACAATCTCCACATATTTTATGCCAAAATATTTTTTGCAAAAAAGTGGGGTGTGACCATTATGTGAAGCTTTAAAAAAAAGTGTCAGTTTAATTAAAAATCATTTATGACTAAACTGTATCTTTGGCAGACAAACTGAACAATTTAGGTGAGTTTGATCCAAGTGTTACCATAGCATACCATATCACATGACTTACTCGCCATCCTGCCCACTCCCCTTGCTCCTAAGGCTCTTCATTGGATTGATGGACAATATCATTAGTAGTGCAGCGCTCTAAACAAACCACACAAGTCAGCTGTCAAAAATATATTGATAACGCCCATTCATTGAGAATTCTGGGCTCATAATGCACCAGACATAAATGTATCCATATGCCACTGGTGAAACACATCGTCCTTCTTTACCTTTTAAGCAGCATGAGGAACAGAATTATACCATGCGACAATTATGTGATGAAGTGTTATAAACCAATGTGGATCGTAAAAAAAACGGAGTACGACAAATTATGTGGTGGCGACGATTATGCGGTGAAATTCACGAAGAGCAGGAGAAGAGCATGAAAACGCTGAGAAATTCAGGGGTGCGGAGAGCAAACATTCAAGTATGAGAGCCACTGGGAATCAAAGGGAAAGGTTCTATTGCCCAAAGAGAAGAATCACTGAATTTAGCATCCTTCCATGCAGCATCCGCGGCATCCCAAGCCTCTCTCCAATGTTTGGCCTGGGCATTTGCGAATTTACCAACACCTCTCCCAGATTAGCTGCTGTAGTGGGCTGATCCTACTGAGAGGGCAAGTTCTGCTGAGCTTACAATGAGCTCAGCGCTTCCCTGCTCTCCGCAGCCTGGGTGGCCACGGTTTCCTCATTCAGCCAGGCAGACTCGGAGCGGAGAATACAATAACAGCCTCTGGGTGCATCCCGGGGGAGGGAAAAGGAAGTAGGGACGATGGTGGGAAGGAGAAGAATAGGGAAGGTGCAAGATGTTTGGCTGACCTTCTTCATCCAGATTAATCCCTCTCTTTGCGTGACTCCAACTAATTTGACAGCTATGAAAGAGAATTGTTCTCCTTCTGTACCAGACGCTGACAAATGTGTATGGTATATTTTTATCGTTACTGTGTGCAGATGTCTAATGCGTTTCTTTTCTTCTGATTACAGATGCACACAGTTAACTTTTCCTTTTTTCCCATACAAATGAAGGGACTGAGGCACGGAGCAACTCATTTAAGCACAGTAAAATCATAAGTCAGTGACCTGGCTGTGGTATTTAGGACGCAGTCTGGTAACCCATGCTGAGCTTGGCAGCTTTATGTCATTAACCTTTTCCCTGCAGCCAATGATATGCACATGTGGCCTAGGTCCTTGGGTGTGGCCTTCTGACTGAGTCCAAGTTTTACAGAACAAATTCTTGCATTAAGGGGATTTGTTCCGGGAAGTTTGTATTCAGTCAAAGCGCCATCCTTGAGACCCTAGAAGGTCACAAGTGGCCTCGTGACTACAGGTTCCCCAGCCTTGTGAGAGTCTTTGCTGGTTATTTCACTTGATCCTCACAACAACTTTGGGAGGTAGAGGTTTATCCCCGTTTTACAGATGAGGACACTGAAGCAGAGATTATGGGTCACAAAGCAATTGAGGGTTGGAGGCAACATTCAAACTCAGGTCTTCCTGACTTCAAGATTAGCATTCTATGTACTGTACGCTCTAGTTGTCTCCTGTTACCTATCCCAAGAGTATGTCACTGAAAATGTTTTCAGAAGGAAACAATGGGCACATAATAAACCTTTCAGAAAAATCTTCCAACGCCCCCAATTTATACAAACCCTCTACAATGAAATACAAAGTCATTTTTTAAAAAGTAACCATTCACACTAGAAAAATAAAATGGGTGTAAAATATATGCGTATGTATACATATGTACATATTATGACATAAAATTAATTAAATGAACAACATATGTATAAACACATAGAGAAGTATATATTATAACATATATGTCTATATATACATATATGATATATGTCTCATTTTCTATTCACTACCTGGGACCCATGAACCCCCAAAGTGGGAGAGTATTCAGAGTATCTGTGACTTTAGATAGGAAAAAACATAACTTTATTTCAATATAATTGGTTTTCTTTGTAATTCTATCAATTTTATTTTGTGCATTTAAAGCATTATCCTGAAAAGGGATCCACAGATTTCACCAGAATGCTAAAGGGACCCAGAAAAAAAAAAGGTTAAGGATGTCCACACTACAACCATAGAACAGGGAAAATTTGGGTTTGAGCCCTGATTCTGAAATACACTGGCTATGACCCAAGGTAAATTTAATTTACATTTTCAGGGCCCCATGTATTTTAGGGTATTCTGGAGCAATCCAACTATTAATTTTTGATTATGATACACTAGCGCTGCCAAATTCAAATAAAAAAGATCCCTGTGGGCCCCATATTAGCGCAGAAACCACAAATTCGTATTACCAATGTAGCATTGTATTTTTATTTATTTTGCTTATTATTTCCCAATTTCATTTTAACCTGGGCCACCAGAGTATTTGGGAGAATTTGGAGACTGCACCTCTGGTTTATACCTCAGAAATCACTACAAAGCAGATTTAATGTTTTGCTGATTGTTTAGACCCAAGAAAATGATGGAGAAATAGCTTAGAAAGGTTAAATGATTTACTCAAAATGACCCAGCCAGTGTCAGAGGTATAATTTGAGTCCTTGTCACCCACCTCCAAGTACAGGGGTCTCTCCACTATATCATGTGGCTGAATATTTAATTTTGCATTTGCTATTCTAACCATCTATTTGCATGACAGAATGTTCTGGAACATCACTATTCCAAAGGAAGAAATGCCAATTTTGTGGTCTATTTTGTATCTGAATCAGTGAATACTCTTGCTTACTTGATGTCCAAGTCCAATAGAAAATCCCTTTGGTTTAGACTTTTGCTATGTGATTATGTCTGAAAAGATGACCAAAATTGCTACTGATGCATTCCAGTTCAGACTCTTTGTTCTGGGGGTCTCCTTACACTGTTTTCTTTTGGGAGCCTTCATAATCCTAAGGAGTGGGGGAGAGGGGTAGGCCACAAAGTTTCATTTTCCCTACGCTAAGTAGAATCAGTCCCCTCATCTTTGGGGGAGATAGAGGCTGTCAGAAGAAGCTCTTTCTTTATTTGTCCCTGTCCAGTCAAAAAGTACTTGCAGGTTAAATCCTGAGGGGATTTTTCTTTTAATCTGGCACCCCATCCTTCCTCCTACACCTTCAGAGCAATGATGAGGGCAAGACCACTGGTATTTTTCTGAAAGTACAGGATTTCTAGAGAATGGAGAACACTTGAGGGACTTCAGCAACACAGGAACACCTACAATGTAGTTGGAAAGATAACTAGTTAACATAGGAAGCCCCCAACCAGCAGGCTGGGGTGAGCAGCTACTGTTCACCTTCACCTCACCATCCCCAAGAGACAAGACCTATCTCACCTGGGGGAGTAATTCAGGCTGCTCCAGGAATCTTTTTTTCTTCAGCATGATTTATGGTGCTTGTTCTCAAAACAAAAATCCTTAATTATGGCTCTATTTGCCATACATACTTTTACATGTCCATTTTATTTATTAAAATATTCCTTTATGGAAGGTGAATTTTTAAATGTAACACTTCCTACAAGTAGGGTAGTTTCCCTCCCACTCCCAATCCCACCTCCGGGCTGGTGGACTTGACGAGTGGAAATCTGAAAGTCATTGAGATCTAGCAGAAGGAAAATGAAACACCTGGATTCAGAAAAACCGAGTTATTGTTCTAGTTCTACTACTTACACACTTCAACTTTGGAGTTTCTTACTTGTAAAATGGGAATGAGAATCACAAAGACCAGCACAATCCATCTCAAAGACTTGTTGTCCAGATCAAATAAGATTACTTATTGAGAAGAGCTTTGAAACCTTAGCACACTATACAAATGAGACTGATTGGTGCTTGCCAACCCAAAATTCACTTATCTATTGATTTTCACAGTAAAATATAAGTTTCTAGGGAGTTGGAGGGAAAGCACTATTCCTTCCCTCATTCCTTTCTTCCTTTATATCTTTCTCCTTTCCTTCTCTCCTTCCTTCCTTACCTCCCTCCTTCTTTTCTTCCCTCACTCCTTTCCTCCCTTTCCTTTCTTTCTTCCTTCCTTCCCTCCCTGCTTCCTTCATTCCTTCCTTCCTTTCTTTTTCTTGTCTTCCTCCCTTTTTTTTTCTTCCCTCTTTCCTTTCTTTTTCTTTTTTTTCTTTTCCCTACCATCTTACACAAAGTTGTTTACAAAGTACATGCTTAATATATGCTTGCTGAAATGAATTAACATTAGGTAACCTGTCAAGATCACAGTCTCATCAGACTATGATTAGCGAAAAGGTCACAATATTAAGCAAAAACCTAAAACCCAGTCTTTGTCATTGTGATGCTTGAGGGTTTTGCTTGGCTGAAGAGCAATGTGTAACAATCCAATTTTGTCACAATATGGCAACCTCATATTATGAGGGCCACTTCTAGCATTGACTTTGATCATGTGTTCTATACATTACTTTGTGATTTTTAGGAGGGAGTGCTCATATAATAACTGACATTTCCATAGCTGCATACATTATCTCATTTGAGCCTTATAACCTTTGAGCCTTGGGAAAAATCCCAAAAGAGAGCTATGGAGTAATCCAAAGAATTAAGGTCTGAAATCAAGACATTATAGCAATCAGGTATTACAGGTTCTGTTGTATCCATTTTCTGAATAAGGAAATGAGCTCAGAGAAGTGTCTAACCTATGGATACACAGAAAGTAAAGTATCAAAGAGGGGAACAGTAACTCAAGTCTTCTTGACTGCAGATTCAACATTTTCTCGAATACACCGCTTTGCATCTCAAATGAATACAGAATAATAACAGGTTTTTATATTTTGAAGGGCACACAAGTTCAGGATCATTATAGGAGTGGGAAAGGAGTGCAAAGGCAACATGGGAGAGAGCCTGCGATGATTTGAATGTTTCATAATACCTCTCTTCATGAAATACCACAGAGCTCTATTTATATACCCATCCAATTAGCCAAGATTCTGGCTTAATGATAATAATGGATAATAAAAATCATTTTATCAATAATGATACTGTCTAATCTGTAAGCTCTAAGTCCAATGACCTTGGTGTGAATCCAGCATACCACAATTAGAAGCAGAAACATTTATGATATTAAAAGAATCATTTGCATGTAATCAGAATGTATAATAGCATTTATGGAGCTACCATAGGAGTCTGACTAGGTCAGGAAGATTAATTGAGTCCTACTGTTCCAGGGAATTTGTTTTTAATTTAACTAGAAATATCATACCAAACACCTCTGATCTGAACACACTGTGGACTCCAGTTCTTGAAGTGTTTAGCTGCATACTCCTCTCCCGACTCCCTACTTCCCACTTCATTTCAATGAATGAGAGCTGGAACTGTTTCATTTTTGTCTTTGAATCTCCAGTGCTTAGCCCTATGCGTTGCTTATCAAAGGTGCTTCATAAATATTTGTTGAATTGTTTAATTTACTTGGATTCTTTTATGTTCTGTACATTGTTATTTAGTTATATCTGACTTTGTAACCTCATTTGGAATTTTCTTGGCAAAGATACTGGAGTGGCTTGTCATTTCCTTCTTTAGCTCATTTTACTGATAAGGCAACTGAGGTAAACAGGGTGAAATGACTTGCCCTATGTCACACAAGCTAGTAAGTGCCTGAGACCAGATTTGAACTCATGAAGATGAGTCTTCCTGACTCCAGGTCCAGCATTCTATCCCCTACACCACCTCTTTGCACATAACAGGTGCTTAATGGTGTTTATTCACTGGTTGATTCAATGACTTTTATAACATAAGTTAACCTACGTGGCAAAGGCAAGGGATGCCAGTCAGCAAAGCAGTGTTCCACTGGTATCCTCAAAAGGTCAGAAGAACTTGAGGAAAGCTTTCCATACTTGCGGAACTATTGAGGCCAATTTGGGGGAGGGTATAGACTGAAGTCACATAAGATGTGAAGGCAAGCATGGATGATAATCTACGTCATGGGAGAGAACTTCCAAATCAGTGAGATCACTGATTCATTTGAGTACAGAAAACTCTGTGTTTTTCTCTCATTAATATATCATTGTATTGACACCCACTCACTGGAGACTTATGAACTTAAAGGGACCCTCAAAGGGAAAATAATGGTGCATTCAAATACTTCAGGAACTCAGGTAGTGAACCAAAACTTTTCTCATTAAGAAAAAAACCTCAGGTTGGTATCATTTTCTTTAATTTAAAAAAGAAGTGAAAACCAAGAACAATGAAAAAAAAAACAAAACCACTAGATAAATGGATATGGGGCAAAATATCAAAATTATAGATTCTATTGACCTAGAATATGTTTAATGGGAGATTACTCTAAAAGAAAAATCCCAAAAGAGAGCTGTGGAGTAATCTGAAGAATTAAGATCTGAAATCAAGACATTAGTTTGAATCCTAATAGAATTTCTTTATTATTATTATTATTCGTTTTCAGTTTTCTACAATCACTTTCATAAGTCTTAGATTTTCTCCCCCTCTTCTTCACTCCCTCCTTGAGATGGCATGCAATCTTATATGGGTTCTACACATACATTCTTATTAAACACATTTTCACATTAGACATGTTGCATAGAAGAATTAAAATGAATGGGAGAAACCAAGGGAAAAATCCGAACAAAACAATACACAAGAGAAAATATTCTATTTTATTCTGTATTCCAATTCCATAATTTTCAAGGAGCAATTTCAAAAAATTATATATTCAAATCGAATATATAAATTGGTTTAGGTAAAATTGTCATTTTTATCATGTTGGCCCTGCCTACCCATGAATAATTAATATTCCTCCAATTATTTACATTTGAGTGGGGGGAGAAAAAAGGAAAACAATAAAGTTATATGATAATTTTATGATATATTTTAAAAGAAAAGCAAGTTGTATGTAATAGATTTCCAGTTTCCTATACAATCTTTTTTTTTTCTATTCTGCTATGTTAAGGAAATGCTTCTCTAGTTCAGAACAAAATAAATATTTTTTAAAAGGAAGGGGAGGCAACCTCTGCCCACATCAAACACCAAATATACCATCAAATCAACTTGGTAACTTCTTACGTGACAATAAGAAGTAATTTAGCAATATTCAGCTGAGTTCAGAGAGTTACTATAATTGCTTAGAAATAGAATTTCTGGAAGTGGAGATAATTAAGTCTACTTCATGAGACAGAGAAGTCCCTCTCTCCAACTGGGAGGGCGGTTACATCAGGATTGTTATTCACTCTCATTAGCTAGAAGGATCTTAGGGAAATGGAGGAAGGAGGCTGGTTCACCTGAAAAAGAAGGACTGGTGAGGAAGGAACAAATGCACCTCTGCGAATTGAGTTGTGGGACTGAGGGATGAAAGAAAATATGCTGCAGTCCCCTATTGTCAGAGCCTCTGGACACTGAGCCTCCTCCTCTCCACATACCAGACAGAGTTTGACCTCCTGCTCCTCCCCTAGCTCAACTCCTCAGTGCCAGACTTTAAAAGATGTTTCCACTTCTATGTCATCCTGGAACTTTTCTTAGAGCCTGGGGCTCACCCCAGAACATAAATATATATTGCAGTGTGAAAGGGCCTTAGGGATAGGCCTGGCCAACCGCTCTTATACCATAGATGAATTTCTCTTTGGCCTTCCATTTTGTAGAATGGCCCAGGCTAGCCAGCTTTCATTCCCCACCTGACTCTGCTTCTGAGGCACATGTACAATGATGTACAATTTAATGTACAATGCCACATAGTTCTATGTATTTACTCTTCCGATTAGTTATTCATACTATCTTCAGTCAAAATGGACTACCTGCTTCTCCCTGATTCCATATTCCATTTCTGTTCTTTGGGCATTCCCATCAGTTATTTCTCATAATTGGGAGAAGTCCTCAGTTCACCTCTTAGAATCCTTATTTTCCTTCTCTTCTAGGATCTGCTTGGGGATCCACCTCTTCCATGAAGCCTTCCCTGATCACCCTAAGCATTAGTGGTCACCCCCTCTTCTAATAACTCCTAGCATCTCCTTATTTGAGTTCATGTTACATTCCTCCAGTCCAGTGTAAAGTTCTCCAGGTAAGAAATGATTTCTTTCTTCTCTTTGTATCAGTGGGGCCCTGCAGAGTGTCTTCAGAATAATAAATGCTTGTTGAGTTGAATCCAAGGTCCTTTCCAACTTTATAAATCCTATGATTTTATACTATAATCTAAGCAATTCCACAAGAACTTCCAAAGCCATGTGGAAATTTTATTTTTAAATTTTCCAATTGGAGTTTGATTTATTTCCCATAGAAACGTTAAAGTTTTAGAATGTAAATGTATATGCACAAAAGAAATCTTAACTGTTTTTAGACACAGAGGGTGATACAATAACAACATAGTTATTCTTTAAAATTTCAATATGTTATCTGCCAACCACACAAAAATAAATATCTCTGAGTCCATTATTTGTTACTAATTCAGGAAGAATTAAGGATGAACAAAGATTCATTGCCAAAGAAGAAATGAAAAAGGCAGAGAGAGAGAAAAGGCAACATATCTGCTAACAGCAGTGAAGTGAGAGGATTTGGAGTCAAAGGACCTAGGTTTGAATCTTGGCTGTTTTTATATAGTATCAGTAAGCCACCAGCCCCTCTGGGCCTTGGCTGTGAAATGAGGGGATTGGGTTAGATGATCGCTAACCATTTCCAGCTCTCCACTTCAAAGTTTCCTGTTTCAAAGGCAGAAGGCACTGGAACTATGAGTTATAAATGAAATTTGTGCTTCTTATAAAATTAATAGCAGACAAGTCGGGCAAATTATTGTGTTACTATGTGTTCCCTCTCACTCTCAAGGCTTGACACTTTTATGTTATAGCAACCACATTCTGTTCTTGAACTTATCTAAGCCTAGAAATAGTGTCCATTAACCAAGAAAACAGATAATTCCCCTGTTTTTTGATAGCAAGTTCTTCTGCAAGGAGGCCTATTGATCATAAGTAAGCTTAGACTTCCATAAAACTGATTTGGAACAAGAAAGAAGCTAAACAATTCCCTAGCACTAAGAACCAAATAGTCGACTAGGTGGCACCAGAGTGCCAGGCCTAGAGACAAGAAGGCTTCTCTTCCTGAGTTCAAATCTGACCTCAGACACTTACTAGCTATGTGACCCTGGGCAAGTCACTTGACCCTGCTGGTCTCAGTTTCCTTATCCGTAAAATGAGCTGGAGAAGGAAATGGAAAACCACTCCAGTATCTTTGCTGAGAAAATCCCAAATAGGGTCATGAAGTGTTGGACACTACTGAAAAACATCTGGACAAAAAAAACAAAATCCAGTCACAATCCTCTAAAAGTTTCAATTTTCCACTCCACTTCATCCCTGCTTAGGTATTTTGATGATCTCATTTTGGAATTTTCTTCTCACAAAAGAACGATGGGAAATGATGCCCTTCACGTGTTGTTCTTAAATTGCCAGTGGAAATTTTAGAAATACCCATTCTAGGACCATTTAGCAAGATTTCTGCTGTCTTTTGGCACCTGGTGACCTTTAATTAGAAGGGAGAAGGCATCACTATCCCAGTCTTACAATTCCACTAACTTGGAACATGTCATTCGATTTATAATTCATTACTTCAAAAAATGTCCCGTTATTGAACCTCCTGGTCTAAGCTGATTTTTGAGTTGTTTTTTCTTATTCCTTAGCCTCCAAACAAAATACTTCAAGGTTTTAAAAAAGGGCTGAATGGTAAGATAAATACCTTCCTTTCTGGCTCTCTCAGCTGTTCCTCAAACCAAGTTAGCATGGTCTTTTCAATGTTGAACATTAAAAACTGGTACTGGCTTTCTTAGCTTCTTTCATTCCTTCTGGAAAGGACTGGCTCTTCCTTCCATAGGGAACAAGGTAACCAAGTTTGTAATGGGAGGTATAAGTTGAGTCTGGTCCTATATATACAAATTCTTTGGATTATTGAGACCTTTACTTCTGGATATTTTCAGACCAAAAGGGATTTTTTTGGGAAAGAGTGTTACTGAATTAACTGAATAATATTTCACTGTAAATTCAACCCAAGTTAGCTCAACCCACTCCCAAGAATGATGATAGAGTGATATGCCCTGCTACAGTCTGTATAGAAACCACAACTGAACTATAAGGAAAGAGTGAGAGACAGTATGGTTCAGTGGAAGGTGAATTAATCCTGGAGTGAGGAGAACTGGAAATCCTAGCTCCGACACAAGAATTGGAGGATCATGGACTGGCCATTCAACCTTTTTTTAGAGTCTCAGTTTTTCCTCTATAAAATGGAGATCATCCTATTCTCCATTTCCCAGTGTTGTTATAAAGAAAGAAATCTTATAAACATGAAAATTTCTTTTAAACATAAATAGTATTTAGTTTCTTAATTAGGCAATCCTTTGATGGGGAAATCATTTATAGGGAAATTGGCTATGATTTTTTTTTCTTTTCTTCTGTTTCGAGATAGAGTAGCATTGGTATGGGTTACATATAGGTAAATTGTATACCCCAGACTCTCCAGGGGGTTCTTAAGTGTTTGAAAAGTTAGTATATTGTTCATACAGTTCAATGGTTTTTCAGTCATTTCCTACTCTTCATGATCCCATTTGAGGTTTTCTTGGCAAAGATACTGGAGTGGTTGGCCATTTCCTTCTCCAGCTCATTTTATCGATAAGGAAACTGAGGTAAACAGAGGTAAGTGACTTGCCCAGGGTCACACACCTAGTAAGTGTCTGAGTCCAGATTTATACTCAGAAAGAGGAGTCTTCCTGACTGCAGACCCAGTACTCTATCCACTATTCCACTTAATTTCCTCTACACTATTCAAAAGACTTTGCTAAAGGAATATCCTTTCTGAAGACATCACTCCTAATCTTTAATTTGGAAAACATGATCACCAGAATCATGTAGCTCAATGTCCGCCCAAAAAGTCCTGAAGAAACATGAGGCCAGTCTTTGCTGAGGAAGGCCTTATGCAGTTCCCTCCACTGTCATGATCTCTCCGAAGAACTGATAGGTTAAAATGTCTTTTTCTCCAAATATTTACTTTTATTAAACCCTAAGGTCATTGAAAATATGGATGATATGTTGTTTCCATCTCCTTTAGGGCTTAAGATAGTATTTCACATACAAAAATATTAAATGAAGTAATGAATGGACTGCCATGCTACACTTTTAACTTTTTTCAGTCAATTAACAAACATTTATTGAGCCCTCAGACATTGTACAAAATGCTAGAGATACAAATACAAAAGAACTGATAAATAGGAGTATATATAGAATGGTTTTACATATACCTGTATATATATATATACATATATAGATACACACATATATATGTGTGTGTATATTTGTGTACTTATTATATATATGTGTGTATGTATGTATGTATGTATGTATATGATGATAGCCAACTTGAGGGAAGGGAAGAAAAAAACAAAATTACATGATAACTTTATTACATATTTAAAAGGAAAAGCAAGTTGTCCATAATGGATCTGAAGTTTCATGGATACTCCTTTTTTTTTTTATTCTACTATGTTATAGAGATGCTTGTTTTAGTAAGTATAAAATAAAAAATAAAAATAAAAAGTAAGACGGTCAGCCTCAAGGATCTTACATTCTATTGGGGAGACCATAAGCAACAGGACAGTCTGTTTCTAAGAGTCTTTGTAGACTCTCCCTACTAACTCCTGTTCACATATCTTCTCCTATCCATGATTGGTTCCGCATAACCCAGATTCCTGAATCACGTAATTCTGGGATGCTCTTGCTCATCATCTCTGACCTTAGAAGAGGCTCACTTTGCCAGGAGGGTATCCAGCTCAGGTCAGCTCATTTTTCTTTTATCACACACTTCTTCTATGTAGCATATGAACTAGAAAAAGGAATTTCCTAATAAAAGCTAGGTGCTGATTATTTCCACAAGAGCCTTGATTTTCAGAAATAAGTCTTAGGTTTAAGAAATGTAGTCTCTTTTCTGAAAAACACATCACTGTGAGGTTGAAGTTCAATCTTTAAATGACACTAAGCTGGAAGGGACCTCAGATGCTATCTAGCTCAATCAGACCAAGCATCTCCTCTGTAAGAGAAGTAGCAATAACTAAGATTTATATACAACTTTCAGGTTGGCAAAGCACTTTATGTATATTAACTCATGTGATCTATATAACAACCCTGCTATTGTCATCCCCATTTTACAGATGAGAAAACTGAGGCAGACAAAAGGTAAGTGACTTGGTCAGGGTCATACACTTAGTAAGTGTCTGAGGTAAGATTTGACTCCAAATCCCACATTCTATGTATTGTAACACCTTTGTAAGTTTTTGCCTGCAGATCTCCAGGGAGGGAAAAAGCACTATCTGATAATCTATTCAAATTCTAAACAACTTTAATAATTAGAATTGTGGTGACTTTTGAGAGTTCCTTGAACAGCAAGGAGATCAGATTAATCAATACTTAAAGAAAAGTAATTCAAGCTATTCACAGGAAGGTCAAATACTGAAGCTGAAGCTTAAATACTTTGGCCACATAATGAGAAGACAGGACTCATTGGAAAAGTCCCTGATGTTGGGAAAGGTTGAAGGCAAAAGGAAAAGGGGATGGCAGAGGATGAGACAGATAGATAGTGTCATGGAAACAGTGAACATGAGCTTGGACAGACTTCAAGAGATAGTGGAGGAGAGAAGGGCCTGGTGTGGTGGTCCATGAAGTCACAAAGACTCAGACTGAATAACAACAATCAGGAAATTTTCCTTATGTTGAGTCTAATTCAGCCTCTATTCATAGTTCCTTTTTGTGCCTCATAGGTCCAACCAGAGAAAGTCTCGTAGCCCTCTGGGATGACAACATTTCACATACCTGAAGATAAGCATCATTTCCCAAAAAGTCTTATCTATTTGGGCAACACATCCCCAGATCTTTCAATTATTCTCATGGCATGGCCTTTCACCCTTCTGGTCTCCCTCCTCTGGACATTTCAAGTTAACAATGCTCCTGAAACGTGGCACCCAGAATGATACACAACAGCCCATGTGTGATTTGGCCAGGCAGAATGCAGAGAGGCAATAAGTGTAATAAAGTGGAAAAGACCGCTACATCTGTCCTTAGAGGGCCTGAGTTCAAATCCCAGCTCTGCCTCTTACCCCTTATATGACTTTGGGCAAGTCACACTCCACATCCCAGTTTCCTCATTTATAAAATAATGGGTTTGGGCTACATAAGGTCTAAGGTCCCTTCTAGCTCTCAATTTATGATCCTATGACTAGCACTTCCTCAGTGCTGGATGATAGACCTTTTTAATACGGCTAAAGGTTGGCATGGGAGCAGCTAGATGGTGCCACAGTGCACAGAGTTCGGGCATGGAGTCAGGAAGACTCATCTTGAGTTCAAATACAGCCTCAGACACTTACTAGTTATGTGACCCTGGGCATCTCACTTAACCCTGTTTGCCTGAGTTTCCTGATCTGTAAAATTAGAGGGTGAAGGAAATGGCAAACCACTCCAGTATTTCTGCCAAGAAAATCCCAAATGGGTCCATGAAGAGTCAGAAATGATTGAACAACCACAAAAAGTCAGCATGCCATTGTACTTAGAGGCCCCCAAGCTTCCCAAATTAAGACACCACCCTCCTGATGCCGTTGGTCCTCTTGGAGCATGAAGGGTGAACAGCAAAAACAATCCTTCTAAACAAATTGCTTTCTAGTCCCAATTTCCCCAGAATGTCCTTGTGAAGATGATAATATATGTCAGTAGGCACCAATATTTTCTCTTACATTGAGTCATTACTCTGGTCTAAGTGTGGATTTTTTTTTTCTAGAAAAATCACAGAATGTCAGTGAGAAGACACTTCAAAGATCAAAAACTGGAACCACTTCTGAGCTGGAATTCCTTCTAAAGTAGCCCTTATGTGTGGTCATCTGGCCTCTCCTTGAAGACCTCCTGATGGACCTCTCCTGAGATGATTTTGGACAGCTCTAATTTTGATGAATTTTTATTTTCATTCATTGAGCCAAAACCTGCCTCTTTGCAGCATCAAGCCATCAGTTCTGGGTTCTGCCCTTCACAGCCAAGCAAAATATACCCAATCCCTCTTCCATGACAGTCCTTCAAATACTTCAAGACAGTTAACAAGCATCTCCAAGTCTTCTCTTCTCCAAGCTAAACATCCCTGTTTCTTCAACCATGCCTTGTAGGCCATGTTTTTGAGTCCCTTCACCAGCCTTGTCATCATCTTCTGAAAGCACACTGACTTTTTCATTTCCTTCCTAAAAATGCAGTGTCCATGATTCTCTAGATATTTTCTGGTCATGCTAGAATGCAGCAGAATGGTGAACTCCTTCATCTAGTATATTATTTTCCTGCGAATGAAACCTTAAAAAGCCATATTTGTTTATTAAACCCCTGATGCACAAGCATCAGATGCTAACCAAACCTTCTCTTTTGATCAGAATATACACTTACCCTGAATTCGAAAAGGTCAGTAAGCAAAAAACAACTGCCAGGTAATGTTTGAACTGTTGGAAGGTCAAACCACTGGTCACATAACTATTTGCATCTATGTTAACCACTAGTTTTATTGGGATAATTGAGTGTAATAGGAGTGAAGGGAGCTATACATGCCTTTACTTTCCTTCTGAGGAGACTTGTGCTCTGGCCCTTGCTAAAATTATATGAGAATGGCAATTCCTGATTGGTCCCTTGACCCATGTGATGGTGGGAGTAAGGACTGGGAGTTCTGTCAAAGATGATTAACAATTGAGTTAAGAACCACCCAGTTCTGTGGCCTATTGTATTTCATCCTTCCTTCTTGAAGAGGACCAGAACATTAGGGAGATGATGACATGACTTGCTGTTGACTTTGATTTGAGTGAGGGAGGGCTGTGCAAAGTCACCAGCCTCACTTTCTCCTCCAGAGCCATCTGGGTCCTGTGGCCAGATATTCATCAGGGTGACTGGCGATAGCCCCTGTGACCTATAAAAAATATAGAGAGACAACAAAGAGACCACATCTGCCCTCAAGCCTCATCAACAGTCCCGACAAACAAATAAGCCACCTGAAAAGATGCCAGAAGCCATATCACCTCACTCCTTATACAACAAAGAGTGACCAAATCTTCCTGGCTCAGCTGTCAATCACAGACATTGCCCCATCACCTCTATTACAAGAAAATAAGGGTAAGTGCTTCATTAATTAACTTTTTAGCATATGGCAGAAACCTCCTTTTAGGCCCTTGTAGTATTGTGCTGGAGCTTACAGCTCCTTGGAAAGTCTAAGACAGTTGCTAAATCAGGTAACCTCTAAGTATATATCCACACCCCCAGTTTTTCTCTTGTGAAGATCATCTGGTAGAGCATTGTTTGGGTCTGAGTTTCTGCTTATTTATTTTGATGCAGTGCCAAGCAACCATGCTCCCAAAATTCAGTCACCTTTTGTCCATATTTGCAGTTCTCTCAGTTAACTTCAATACCATATTCAGAAGGGTGGAGAGTCCTTTCTCTCCCCTCCCTACCACCGCAGTTTGTTCTCCTAATAAGTCCGCCTTAACCAAGGACACTCGGGCTTGGGAACAAGCAGAGACAGGTCTTTGACACCATGTCAAGGTTAAATCAGCCACATCTAAACCTGGCCGAGAGCCCACTCTTGGCTTTCTGGTAAGGGAGTTGGCTGGTTCTGGACTAAGTAACCATGTAGTATATAGGTCTGTTAGATGTTAATAGGAAAAGAGAGATTCAACAACTCTTATCAGTCCAGATCACTATATGTATGCCCACTGCTGGCACAGAAGGAGAAGACCAGGATCAAAGATGCACTGGAAATCAATTCAACAAACCTTTCTCAAGTACTCACTGTATTCTGAGTACTAAGCTAGTACTTTGGCATTAGGGAAGCACATTAAAAAAAAAAAAAATCTGAGGTCCCAGAGTTAACATTCACAGGTCAGAAAGAAACTTAAAGGCTACTGAGTCTAACCCACTTGTTTTACAGATGAGGAAACTAGGTCCAGAGAGATTAAATGACTTGTCGAAGGTGACACAGTGAGGCACCGAAGCAAGACTTGGACTGTGGTCTTCCTGACTCCCCGGTGAGTACTCTGTTCACTCCAGAGTTTTCTTCTAGGAGGGGTACATGGTATATACAGAGATAAGTAAATGCAGGGTAAAGAATGATTGTGAGAAAAGGGGAAACATAAACTAATCAAGGAAAAAATGGTGAGAGAGAGAGAGAAAACCTTTTGAGCCGGGAGGTGGGGGAAGTGAGGGAGAAAAGAATTCTTGAAGGAAATAGCAACCTCCTTATAGATGATAAGGATTTTAAAAGTTGCTAATGAGGAGAACTGCTCAATCAGCCTGGAAGGGGAGGGAGAAGAAATCATTCAACAAGCATTAATTATGCACCCGCTATGTGTTAGGTAGGGCAGTTAGGTGGCACAGTGGATAAAGTGCCAGTCCTAGAGACAGGGAAGACCTGAGTTCAAATCAGGCCTCAGAACCTTACTAGCTGTGCGACCTTGGGCAAATCACTTAACCCAGTTTACCTCAGTTTCCTCATCTGTAAAATGACCTGGGGAAGGAAATAGCAAACCAGTCCAGTGTCTTTACCAAGAAATCTTCAAATGGGGTAACAGAAAATTGGACATGACTGGAATGATTTAAGAACAACAAAAGTTGTCAGGAACCGTGCAGTCAAGAACACCATCATCCTCCCAGGCCCTCTACCCAGGTGTCATCTTCAGTTCTTCATTCTCTCTCACTGCCCCCTCCCCATTCCAGTATCTAATCTATTGCCAAATTCTGTGGATTTTACTTTCTAAATATCTCTCCAACACGCCCTTCTCTCCTCTGACAGTGCCACCATTTTGGTGCATGTAGGGCCTCATCTCCTCATAGCTGGACTGTTGCTAGTGCTTGCACCTTGGTTTCCCTGCCTCAAGTCTCTCCTCGCTTCAGTCTATCCTCCACTTAGATACCAAAGTTGTCCTCCTGAATTCATGGTCTGTTTATATCACCACTACATCCATTTATAAAATCTTCCATTTGGTTTTTAAAATCCTTTACAACCTGGCCCCTTCCTTCCTTTCCAATCTTCTTACAATTTATTCCTTCCGCCTACCATACTATCTATACTATACTATCCTATGACACTGGCCTCCTTGCTTTTCTTTTGACAAGACCTTCCTTTTCTGGACTTTTCACTCTCCAATTCCCATACCTGGTACACTCTCCCAACTGGTCTCCACTTCCCAATCTTCTTCAATTCTTTTTCTTTCTTTTCTTTTTTTGGAGACAATTGGGATTAAATGATTTGCCCAGGATCATGCTAATGAACTGAGTGCAGTCTGAACAGACTTTTTTCACTTTATACTTCATGCTTTATTATTATTTTTTTTTTGCAGCATGGCTAATATGGAAATATGTTTTGATTTCACATGTGCAATTGATCACATTTCTTACCTTCTCAATGTGTGAGGGAGGAGTAGGAGGGAGAAAGAGAATTTGGAACAAGTTTTTTTTAAAAATGAATGTTAAAAATAAATGAATGAATGAATAAACAAACAAATAGATACATGAATGTATGTACAAATACAAAGCATGTGAGGCTCCCGGAGGGCAAGGACTGAGTTTGCTTTTTTATATACCATAGTGACTGACACTTAAAAAGTGCAAATTAAATGTTTGTTAATCTACTGACTGACTACCTGGTTCTGGGTATACAGAGACAAAAACAAACCAGTCCCTGACCAATTCAGAACGTTAACATGGCTGAAACACAGAGTGTGAAAAAGAGTAATGAGAAATTAGTCTGGAAAGGTAGGCTAGAACCAGATTGTGGCAGATCTTGAATGTCAAGCTAAGAAATTTATATTATATTCTCTGGGCATCTGGAAACCACAAAAGATTTGACCAGGAAGTGGCATGGTCAGAGCTGTGGCTTAGGAAATATTGGGCCAGCTGTGTGCAGAATGTTTTGGAGAAGGGAGATGCTAGAGAACAGGAGGCAAGTCAAAAGGCCATTCTAATAGTCCAATGATACAAGCCTGAACTTAGATGGTGGCACTGAAAATGGGGAGAAGAGCTGGGATCAGAAAGTACTGTAAACCTTGAAGCAACAGGATGAGACTTGTTTGCTGAATTGAACTGGAATTGGCAACAAGAGCTTCACGTTCTCCTTATCCCCAGCCTGAGGCTGAGGCTCAGAGCCACTGACCTTAGCCGCCCTCTGCTGTGAGGTAGCTTTAGCTATCCTGAAAGTTGCCTTTTCTTCTCTCTCTCTTGTGAGGGAGGGAAAGACAGAAAGAAGGAGCCTAAACTTTCAAAACCATCAGGAACAAAATAAACGACGGTGTGGCGACTCCTCACCTCCTTCTCCCACTCTGATAAGCACAAAGTGGCTTAACTCCTTATCTACCTTGATAACTTACATTTTATGTTGATATTTTCCAGGTATAAAATGGGAGCCCAGTCATTAGACAGATCAGGGGATTTGCCCTCTAAAGGACTTTTAAGTTCATCTATTCACAGTCTATTCAGTTTTCCAGATGAGAAAACTGAGGTTCAGGGAGCATCACACAGAGAGTGAGTTGCAATTGAAACCCATGAGTAACTAATATACAGTTAGAAATTTAACCATGCGCTAACAAATGGATTCCTTAAGAAATGAAGCTAAAGCATCTGCAAAAGCACCTGACTGACTTAAAGCCAAGCAGTGATTTAGGCATCAGAAAATAAAGTCTCAAATTATCCTCTTTAGAACATGACCTCATTTTGATGGAATTGTATTTGGATTTTTTTTTTTAGCCATAGAATAAGCATCAGTTAGAGGTAGTCAGGGTATAGTAGATATGGCACTGGCTTTAGAATCAAGGAGCTCTGGGTTCATTTCCTGCCTCTGACATTTACTAACTGTAACCTTGGGCAAATAATCCCAGACCTGTTTCACCATAAGTAAAATGAAAGGTTTTAGATTACATGATCTCTGGGGTTCCTACTACGTCACCAAAATAGGAGACTCCTCACAGAGAGGAAAGCACAGATCCCTTTCAGATTTGTGGGTTTCTAGAGATATCAAGGTGTATTTATAGTCATTCCAGAATAACCAAAATATGGTACCAGGTTATAATCTAACTTTCATTTCATGTGCTGCTTATTCAGTAGAACATAAACGCCTCAAGAGAAGGAGTTATAACTTTTTTTTTTTTTCTACTCAAACACCTGGCACAGGAACTGATACTTAGAACATTTAAGAAACTTTTTGAATTGAGTTGGCATTAAATTTTATTTAAAAATTATCAATCTGAAGTAAAAGATGAGTTCTGTCTAGTTGATTCTAATATAAGAAAACAAACACCCAGTTAGCTAGCATAATTAATTAAAGCAGGAAGCTACCAGGTGGGGTTTGTGTTGACCTCTCCCACTCTACCCTGCCCTCCCCAGCTTCTATGTGTGATAACCCCCTCAGCAATGACCTTGAGCTAATGTCCTGGAGATCTCTGTTTTGGTTTTTAACCCAACTAAAGGTTCTCTTCCATGTCTTAATATGTTTTGTGATACATATCCTAGGAAAGAAAATAAATCCTAGTTACCATTCTGACATTTTGGATTATTATACTATAGCAAGTATCAATATGTATCAAGGTAAATTTTTCTGAGGGTCCCCTCACCCTGCTGTGATCAGGTATAGAATAAGGAGTTGGAGATACTGTCAAAAAATATAAGGAGTGACTCACTTTTCAAAGGCACATTGCAGATCGATATTTGTGGCATGATTACAAGTCATTAGACTTTTTTCTCACTTTAATAATTTCTTGTTAGCAAAGATTTTTCTCTCACTTGTATTCCCTCACTAAAAAAAAGAAAGGAGAAAGAAAGAAAGAGAAAGGAAGAAAGGGAGGAAGGAAGGAGGGAAGGAAGGAAGGAAGGAAGGAAGGAAGGAAGGAAGGAAGGAAGGAAGGAAGGAAGGAAGGAAGGAAGGAAGGAAGATTCAATAGTCTTGCAATAAATTATGGATAATCATGTAAAACATTTCCTTATTAGCTATACCCAACAATATATATTCTGCATCCCTAGTCCTATACCACTGTCAGGAGGTGGTTAGCATGTTTCACAACCCATACTTTAGAATCACAATTGGTCATTGCATTGATTAGAGTTCTTAAATGTTTCAAAGCTATTTATTTTTTAAACATTGTTGTTACCGCATAAACTTTTATCTTAATTCTGCTGGCTTCACTCTGCATCAGTTCACACAAGGGTACCCAGACTTCTCTGAAATCATCCCTTATGGCACAATAGAATTCCACTGCATTCACGTACCATAATTTGTTTAGCCATTCTCCATTTAACGCCCCCTTAGTTTCTAGTTCTTTGCCACACCCCTCCAAAAAGCATTGCTATAAATATTTTGGTATATGTAGATTCTTTTCTTGTATCTCTGATTTCTTTGAGGTATGGGCCTAGTGAGGATATTGCTGAGTTAAAGGATAGGCACAGTTTAGTAACTTTGGGGGCATAACTTCAAATTTCTTTGCAGAATGCCTGGGCTAGTTCACAGCTCTACCAACACTGTATAAATGTGTCTGTTTTCCTTCAGCTCCTCCAACATTTGTCATTGTCCATTTTTGTCAGCTTTGCCAATCTGACGGCATGAGGTGGAACTTCAGAGTTGCTTTAATTTATATTTTTGTGATTATTAGTGATTTGGAGCATTTTCACATGATTATTAATAGTTTGAATTTCTTTCCCTGAAAACTGCCTGTTCATAACTTTTTTCCATTTATCAATTAGAGAAACGACCCTTAATTCTTCTAAATTGGAATCATCTCCTTTTATATCTTGAAATGAGACCTTTTTTTTAGGGAAACTCACTATAAAGTTTTTTTCCTTCCAGTTACCTATTTCTATTTCAATTTTAGCTACTTTGGTTCTGTTTGTATAAAACTTTTTAAATTTTATGCAGTCAAAATTGCTCATTTTGTCTTCTGGGATTCTCTCTTATCTTGTTTGGTCATGAATGATCACGTATATATATCACAAGATTACAAGACTGATTTTCTTATGGAGCTTGGAAATTAGCTTAAAAAGAAACTGAGAAATAGTTCTTAGCATTTTTAGAACAATAGCAGCGTTGTTGCAAAAAAAATGTCCAGCCTCTCAAGGTGACTACTTTGAAGAAAGGTGATGCTTACTCAGTTGTCAAAGTTTTGTTATGTCCATGTATGGTTGTGAATGTTTCAGTTTTATCACTTCACATTGACCTATTCTATATAAACCCAACTAGTCTCCTTAAATACCAAGTTAAAGTAGATATAGTCACCCCTTCCCCATCCTACAGAAGCTCCTGAGGGATTTTGTAAATTACAAGTTTAAAATTGGGAAAGATGAGACATTAGAGATCACCCAGTCCAATCTCTACTATTCTTTTCCCCTTTAACTTTTCTTCAACATATGGACCTTGGAGAATAGAGGGCTGAGATTCAGGGGAAGGTATATAATGTGACTTGCTATGACCAACTTCCTAACAGAGGCAACTTGGCCAATGAATAACATAAAACACAAAATCACACACTCTTAGGACCTTCTAGGATCAAATGAGATAATATACATGAAATGCTTAACACAGGGCCTGGTACATAGTAGCTGCTTAATATATCTTTATTTTATCCTTCCCTCTCTCCCTCCTTCCTTTCTTCTTCCCTCTCTGTCTTTCCCACCTTCTTTCCTTCCTTCCTTCTTTCTTTCCTCCTTCCTCACACCCTCCCTCCTACTTTGACCTGTGTGTTTTGGAAATATCATTTCTTGTAGCCTTTTAAAATTTTCAATGGAAGCAAGGGGAAGGAACACATTAAATGAAAGTTCTTGGCGACCTCACAGACCTTTGAATTTGGGGCAGCTTATCTGACCTATAGAAGCAGTCTGGTGTCTAACACACAGCTAGTCTCCAAGCCTAGAAGGGTTCGAGTCCTGCCACTGACACACGCTGGAAGTATTGCCCTGGCCAAGTCACTGGGTAACTCTAAGACTACAGGTTGCAGAAAAGGTGCATTGGCAAAACCTGCACTAGCAAAGCAAGTTTCCTCACCCAGGACTTTCCTATACCAATGAAATCGCTTGTTCAGTCTCTACCCTTTATTTGACAAAGAATTGGCCTGTGCCTTAGAATCGAACCAAACAAAACAACGGTGTTACTAGGGAGTTCTGTGATAGTGGAATAAAACAAAAAGGGAAAGAAGCTGCCCTTCCTTTGACTTTCAGTGAAAAGGAATGTGTACAACATTATTTATGATCCTTTAATTCAGTGCTACATAAATACACTGCCCTGGGTGATTTAGTGCAACAAAAATCCTAGTAAACGAAGAGTAAATTCTCTGGAGTGTCATGATTTCCACATTATTGCCTATTTCATTGACAGTTTCTGGAAGATTATGTTGTAGACAAGAACTTCTTTCTAATAGGGTTCCCTAACATCTCAAAATGAAAATAAGGGAGAGTCTGGACAACATCCAGTAGGAAAGTTAGCAAAAGAATGAGCTGTAACTATTATGGGACAACCAACATACAGCAAGAATTTCCTCCCTATAGTGAAAGCTATTTCCACACACTCTCTGCGTCCTCCAGAAGCATAGAGCACTTCTACCCTTGTGGGACCTTTTGGGTGATAGGTAGCCACTTTCTAATGTAATTGCACCCATAGTAAACTGTCCTTTATTGGTCTTGCCCACCCTTACTACACCACCAGCCACAATATCCTTTAAACTGCTTTGCTCTCTCCAGCTGACTTGGTCCCAAGTGCAGTTTCCTTGAATTATGACTCAAAGTTGATCCATGAATATGGAGAATTTCCCTTTGTCTCATTTATTCTGGGGCCAAATTGACTTTTAGTAAAAAGCCCTCGAAAATGTTTCCCTTTGGGTTCTTCATCACCAAAAAGCATACGAGTTCTCCAGCTGTTATATAGTTATACTCAAATGTACACTCTAAATCTTTTATCCCCTAATATTAAATATAAGTGACCTTGAGCTTTGAAATGTGTGTTTGTCCTTCATTCTTGAAGAGGACCATAACATCAAGATGATGACATGATGATGGTCACCAGAAGGGCAGTGAAGTTTCACAATAGTCCTAAGTAGGTTGCAACTCATGATCAAGAGATAATTGCTCAAGAGAAGCAGAATGGGGGATTCCAAACAGGGAAGTGTCCTAAAAAAGAAGGTGAATCAGCCATGCAGCAAGAATAAAGGCTAAAAGTCCCACATGTACAAAAATATTGATAGCAGCTCTTTTTGTGGTGGCCAAGAACTGGAAATCGAGGGAATGTTCTTCACTTTGGAATGGCTGAACAAGTTGTGGTATATGAATGTAATGGAATATTATGGTGCTATAAGAAATGACGAACAGGCAGACTTCAGAAAAGCCTGGAAAGACTTATATGAACTGATGCTGAGTGGAAGGAGCAGAACCAGGAGAACATTGCACACAGTAACACCCACAGTTTGCAAGGGCTGTTTCTAATAGACTTAGCCCTTCACAGAAATGCAAGAACCTAAAACATTCACAAAGGATTCGATGCAAAATGCCACCCACACCCAGAGAAAGAACTATGGAATCAGAATGCAGAATGAAGTGGACTATTTTCTCTTGTGTTATGTTTTGTTTTGTTTTTTCTCATGGTTTCCCCCATTCATTTTAATTCCTCTATGCGACATGACTAATGTGAAAATGTTTAATAAAAATGTATAGGTAGAACCCATATAAGATTGCATGCCATCTTGGGGAGGGAGGGGGAGAAAATTAAAATCTTATGGAAGTGAATGTTAAAAACTGAAAACAAATTTTTTTAAAAAAAAAAAGAATAAAGGTTAACTAAAGGATAACCCAACTGTTCAATGAACAACCTGAACAGTGGAGGTGCCATATTTGGAAATGATTACATTGTAAAAGCTAAAGCATCAATAAAACTTATTCTTGAAAAGGATGTATACAAGAAGAATTTTACTGAATATCTGTTGATTTGCAGACTCAGATTTCCTGATTGACTAGCCGTATGACCTTAACTACTCTGGGTCTTCATTTCCTTCAATATAAGAAGGTTGGACAAGCTGATCTTTAAAGCCCCTTCCACCCCCCACATTCTATGAGTTTGTGGCATCTAGTCATTTGCCTAAGCAATTCCAGTGCATAATAAGATAGTCAAATATCAAAACTCCCATGAAATCCCAGAACTGTATAAAGGAGACAAGCTGCCATGGCAAAACTCCACGCCACTAAGTCCTATTCAAGTTGGAGAGTGTTAATTACACCCTCTTTCCTTTCATTCAGCCAGCAACTCTTTTGAGTCCAAGGATTTGTATAGAAATAAAACATTGCTTTGTGTTTTAAGAGACCCTGGAGAAGGGTAAGTACTCAGTGCCATTTTGTTGTCTGTATGCGCACATCCTGGCTTTCACAGCATGCAAGCCATGTCTTGTTTCCAAACGTTGCCAAATAACATCAAAAGTTCCAGTGGTGCACCTAGTAACCAAATGCAGAAACACACTAAAGTGTGAAAAGTCGATCTGCATTGCTGAGGCCAGTCCTTCCCCAAGGAAGCAGAGGAAGTTCTATTATAGCAGAGAGCAGGGGATGTGTGTAGGGGGAGGAAATCTAATTACCATGGCAACTAGCAGGTGCCATACTCACCAGAGCCTCCCCTCCCCATCCCAGCGGGGTCCTAGCCCCTCCTGCAAGCACCAGACTTTTGGGGGAGGGGGTGGTTAGGGCAGAAAAAAAAAACAAAATAGGGGAATCAGTTTCAACCACTTCCCTAAGACAATCAGAATTCAAGTTAATTAATTATGTCTGTACTTCTTACCTCTCTGGACTATTGTGAGACTCAAGTGAGATAGTGTATGTAAGCTACTTTTCAAATACTAAAGTATTGGACAACTCTAATTTATAATTTTTATGATTATCATTATTCACCATGAAAAGGTAATCTCTCTCTCCCTCTCTCTCTCCTTTCTTTCTCCCTCTCTCTTTTTCTCTCTCTTCTCTCTCTCTCCCTCTATCTCTCTCTCTCTCTCCCTCCATGTTATCTAGCCCTGTAGAATTTAAGCTTCCTGAGCAAATGGACTATTTCATTCATGTCTTTGTATCTCCAGCACTTAATGATTAATGAATGTTTGTCAATAGATGGATGCTAGCTGGAGGCATAATAGCTTGCATTTATATATCTCTTCATTACATTAAAATCTCATTCTGCTGCTTCATTGTGACATGGAAGTGAGCCTGGATTCTCAGAGCTAACCTACTGGAGAGAAAATTTTGCCAGGCTCTTCCAAGCTGGAAAGCCTTGAACCAACCTGGCTATACAAAGAGGCTCTTATCTAATAAGTTACAGAAGGGTTATTTGTAGTTCTGGGGGCTGGGGTTGGCGGTGGAGAACATATGCTGATGCAATTTTAGTTCCTTGAAGAATTAAAATCCATAGCGCTTGAAGGTTTATGAACCATTTAGTCATTTTTAATGTTCTATATTCTTGGCTAGGAAATCATAAAAGAGTTAAATAGTTATGCTTGCTAAATCCCCCATATTTTGCAGTACTCTTTTCAAATCTTCTGAAAGATCCTCACTCTTGAGCAAAGGTATATTTATTTAGGCATAGGGAACATTGATTAGTGGATCAGACAACTCTTGGAAGTAGAGGAGATAATATCAGTCCTCTCCTCACTTTTTACCAACTCATCACTCACCAAGTTTCATTCATTGGGAAAATCCCTGAAATTGAATATATTCAATTGGATTGTAGGAAAACTGGTTTGAATTCACCTACTGGTCAAAGAGGAAGTGGGTAAACAAATTCTCTCCCTAGTTTCAAACTGTCATGTCCATGACATGAGAAATAGAGGAAATCCAGAGAAATTCAGAGATAAAGGGATAGGTGGAAGGAAGGAAGGAAGGAAGGAAAGAGAAAGAGAGAGAAGGAAGGGAGGAAAGGGGAGAGAGAAAGATTGGAATGGGGGCGGACAAAAGATCAAAGAAAAACAATTGTCTGTGATCACATGATGTCGATGGATAAATGGAAACTTGGGCACATTCAGCATGATACCAGTAGGTTTCTAAGTGATCCCAAAGAGCTGATGTACTCATGTAGTACTTAACATATTGAAAAAGAAGTTTATTCAAACTAGATTTTGACTCAGGACTTTACGACTTCTAGTAAAGAGAAGCATTGTATGGTGAATAGGTCAGACTTGGTGTCAGGGAGATCAGAGCTTGAACCTCCTCTCTGTTATTTATTATCAGTACCATTGTTCAGTTGTCTTCAAGTTTTCACCACCCCACAGACCATACTGTCCATGGGATTTTCTTGGCAAAGACACTAGAGGGGGGTGACCAATCTCTTTTCCAGTGGATTAAGGCAAATAGAGGTTAAGTGACTTGCCCAGGGTGATACAGCTAGTGAGCATCTGAAGCTGAATTTGAACTCGTCTTCCTGACTCCACTTCCAGTGCCACCTAGCCCCCTCTACTGTCAGTGTTACCATAGGTAAATCATTTCCGCTGTGTCTCAGGTTTTTTTCACATGGAAAATAGGCATAGTACCTCTAGTACTATCAACATAGGGTTGTTGTGAGATTCAAATGAGATAATGTAGGCAAAGCAAACTCTAAAGCATCTTGTAAATGTCAGCTATTATTATCGGTGTCTAATCAATATGATTAATATTATTGCATGAGTGGGAAACATATAGAATTTAGAACTTTGAATCCTAGGAGATTTCATAGGAATGTTCATCTAGTTCAGCTGTTTAATTCAACAGATGAGGAAATTCCTGTACAAAGAGGCTGTGACTTACACAAGGTCACACAGCCAGTCACTACTGATCACTTTCCCGATTTCTGAATTTCTAGGTCTGGATAATTTGGTGCCAAGCTTAGCAATATGTCTTCTTCTCTTCTCATGGCACAAAATGGCTCAATGCCCTTCATTTTGTTCCTGCAGGAACCAGGTGGTTCAGCACAGGGAAGGAAACAACAAGCTCCCAAGTTGTTCTGCCAACTGATGTTAAAAAAAAATGCCAAAAATACCTTGAGGCTCCTATGCTGGCTCATATATTGATAATAACCACCACCACACACCCCCCCAAAAAAAATTCTACCCTTTCTTCTACCATCACTAAGACTCCTTTTCCTGAATTCCAATCTGGCCTCAGACACTTTACTAGCTGTGTGATTAAGTTAATCACTTAACTTTGCCTCAGTTTCCTCATCTGTAAAATGAGCTGGGAAAGGAAATGACAAACCACTCCAGTATCTTTTTCAAGAAAACCCCAAATGGAGTCACAAAGAGTCAGACATGACTGAAAAACAACTAAAAAACTACAATTTTTTTTCGAATTTCACTTTTTTTCTTCACATTTCAATTTATTTATTTATTTCAGTTTTCAACATTCACTTCCACAAAATTTTGAGTTGGAAATTTTCTCCCCATCTTCCCCTTCCCCCACTCCATGACTGCATGCCTTCTGATTACCCCTTCCCTCAATTTGTCCTCCCTTCTATCCCCCCCCCCCCATCTCCTTCCCCTTCTATTTTCTTGTAGGGTAAGCTAGATTTCTATTCTCCATTGCCTGTGTATCTTATTTTCCAGTTGCATGTAAAAACAATTTTTAATATTTGTTTTTTAAAACTTTGAGCTTCAAATTCTTTTGCTTCCTCCCTCCTCCCCCCATTGAGAGAGCAAGCAATTTCATATAGGTCATGTATGTGTAGTCATGCAAACCACTTGCATAATAGTTGTAGTGGAAAGACTATGTCCCTCCATCCTATCCTGCCCCCTTTTTATTCTATTCTTTCATTTTGAACCTATTCCCTCCTCAAAAGTTTTTGATTCTGATTACCTCCTCCTCCAATCTGCCTTCCCTTCTATTACTCCCTCCCCCATACTTTCCTGTAGGGTAAAATAGATTTCTCTACCCAATTGAGTGTGTATGTTATTCCCTCCTTAAGCCAAATCTGATGAGAGTAGGGTTCACTCATTCCTTCTCATCTCCCCTGTATTCCCCTATTCCCCTCCACTGTAAGAGCTTTTTCTTGCTTCTTTTATGTGAGATAATTTACCCCATTCTACCCCTCCCTTTCTCCTTCTTCCAGTACATTCTTCTCTCATACCTTAATTTTACTTATTAGATATCATATTCACACGCAACTCAACCTGTGCCTTCTCTCTCTCTCTCTCTCTCTCTCTCTCTCTCTCTCTCTCTCTCTCTCTCTCTCTCTCTCTCTCCACACACACACACACACACACACACACACACACACACACACACACACACATATGTTCCCTCCAATTACCCTAATAATGAGAAAGGTCTCACGAATTACAAATATTATCTTTCCATGTAAGAATGTAAACACTTCAACTTTAATAAATCCCTTATGATTTTTCTTTCCTGTTTACCTTTTCATGCTTCTCTTCAGTCTTGTATTTTAAAGTCAAATTTTCCATTTAGCTCTAGTTTCTCAAGAATGCATTAAATTCTTCTATGTCATTGAATGACAATTTTTCCCCCTCACTGATTACACTTAGTTTTGCTGGGTAGGTGATTTTTAATCTTATCTCCGTCGACCTCCAGGATATCATATTCTAAGCTCCCCAATCCCTTAGTGCAAAAGCTGCTAAATCTTGTGTTTTTCTGATTGTGTTTCCACAATACTTGAATTATTTCTTTTTGGCTACTTGAAATATTTTTTCCTTGACCTGGAAATTCTGAAATTTGGCTATAATATTCCTGAGAGTTTTCCTTTGGGATCTGTTTCAGGAGATGATAGGTGGACTTTTTGAATTTCTAATTTACCTTCTGGTTCTAGAACATCAGGGCCATTTTCCCTAAAAATTTCTTGAAATATAAGTCTAGGCTCTTTTTCTGATCATGGCTTTCAGGTATTCCAATAATTTTTAAATTATCTCTCCTGGATCTATTTTCCAGGTCAGTTGTTTTTTCCAATGAGATATTTCACATTGTTTTCTACTTTTTTCATTGTTTTGGTTTTATAATTTCTTGATTTCTCGTAGAGTCATTTGCTTCCATTTGCTCCATTCTAATTTTTGGAATTTTTTTCTTCAGTGAGCTTTTGGACCTCCTTTTCCATTTGGCCAATTCTGCTTTTTAAGTCATTGTTCTCCTCATTGGCTTTTTGGATCTCTTTTGCCATTTGGTCAAGGCTATTTTTAAGGTGTTATTTTCTTCAGCATTTTGGGGTTTCCTTTAGGAAGCTATTCAGTCATTTTTCATAATTTTCTTGCATCATTTGCATTTCTCTTCCCAATTTTTCCTTTACTTCTCTTACTTGATTTTCAAAATCCTTTTTGAGCTTTTCCATGGCCTGAAAACTATTCATATTTTTATTGGAGGCTTTGGATGTAGGGGCTTTGACTTTGTTGTCTTCTTCTGGCTGTGTGTTTTGATCTTCCTTATCACCAAAGTAAGATTCTATAGCTGATTTTCTTTCTACTGTTTGCTCATTTTCCAGCCAATTATTTGACTTTTTAGCTCCCTGTTAAAATAGAATTAGGCTTCCAGGATAGAAGGTATACTGTCCCAAGCTTCAGGGGTTTTGTGAAGCTGTTTTCAGAGATACTTTAGGGATCTGTAAGTTTTCAGCTCTTCCAAAGTAGTATGATCAAAGGAGATGTGTTTACGCCTTTTTTGGTCTATGCTCTGGTCTGTGAGTGACCACAAGCATTCTTTTCTGTCCCAGAACTGTGAGGAGGATTCCCTCTCCACCACTGCCACAAGCTTTGCCATACCAGTGCTTCTCCTCACCCCAGGATGGCCACTGAGGACTGCAACCCGGATCAAAGCAAGGGCAAAGCAAGAGAATCCTGCCTCAGCACCAGCAAAGAGATCTCGGTAATCTCCTTCTGATCAGTTATTTGATACCCTTACTGTTTGTGGGCTGAGGGCTCTGGAAGCAACCACCACTGCTGTTGTCGCCACCCTGGTGCTGCAGTGGGACCAAGGCTGATTTGCCCTTCTCTCTCACCCAGGTCCAACAGATCTTTCCCACTTACTTTCTAAGTTTTCTTTGACATTTTGGGGTTGAGAAGTCTGGTAACTGCCTCAGTTGAGGCCTGGTCCAGCCCTTGCTGTGCAGGGCACAGCCCAGGCTGGACTGCTGTGCTCCTCTCCCAGTCCCATGCAACAGGTCTTTCCTATTGTCCACTCAGGTTGTCTTGGGCTGTAAATTTGTTTCACTCTGTCTTTTTATGGGTTCTGCGACTCTAGAATTTGTTTAGAGTCATTTTTTACAGGTAGTTGGAGGCATTTGGGGGAGAGCTCAAGGAGGTCTTGGCTCCACCTCCCAAACAACAACAATAGTTCCCATGTTCAGTCTTCTCTTCTCCAGGGTAAACATCCCCACTTTCTTCACCTGATTATGTTGTGATGTGGCTGATAGGCCTCTCAAGACAAGTAGGGGGCATAATGGATAAAGAGCTAGGCTTGGAATCAGGAAAATTTGCTGAGTACAAACCCAGTTTCTGACACTTATAAGCTTTGTTCACCTTGGGCAAGTCAATTAACTTCTATCTACCTCAGTTTCCTCAACTGTAAAAAAAATGGGGATAATTACCTCACAGGGCTATTGTGAGCAGCAAATGAGATAATATTTGTAAAGCACTTGGCACAGTACCTGGCACACAGTCTGCACTTGGTAAATGCTAATTCCCTTCCTTCCTCAATCATTAGAGAGGAGTGTGCCACTTAGCACACCAAAATATTACAGAATGAGATATTAACAATACAAAGAAAGAAGGGGAAGGGGGGGTGAGGAGAAGGAAAGTGAGGTGAAAAGAGAAGAGGAAGAAAAGGATTTCCCCTTGCAATGTATTTCTCTTCCTTTGTACAGAGCCCAGTTCACTGTTCTCATGTCCCCAGTGAGAAATACTGCAAGGAATAATCAGTGACTCTTAGGAAGGGTTTTTTTTCCCTTTTCATTATCTAATCACCTTATAGATAATGTCAAGATAGACTTTCAGATGCAGAAAGAAAAATGGGTAAAAATCAGCAAACAATGTTTTCTTCTTTCTCTATGAGATTCCTGGTCACATCTTTCCAAGTTTTGTAAAAGCCTCCTGTCACAAATGTAAGAATATATGATACACTAACAAAATAGAATATTCCCACAGTCTTTATTCTTTTCTGATCTCAATGTGGCTTTCATAGTCTCTAGTGGTGGTAACCTCTTTTCTGGAAAGTTTGTCCTGGTGCAAAATTGAAAGGAAAGACTTGGCTTTCTTGTTGAACCTCTGGCCACAGGTCAATGTTCATCCACATTTGCAGGTCCCGTTTGCTGGACAGTGGTGCCAAAAATGTGCAAAACAGATGACAGATTAGTGTGGACCCTAAACTGTGCTCTGAGATGTTTAGATGTTATTGCATAATCTACAAACAAGACAGCCTTTGGATCCCAAGGAAAGCACTCCTAAGGGAAAGTCACCCCAGGAGAGATCAGGAAGTAATCAAACTGTATTCAAATACTCTACACACATTATCAACTAGAAAACATTCACTGTGGAAACAGTTTTCAAATTTCCTGTTAAAGGCTCTCTTAACTCTTTGCATTCCATAATGGGTTGTTATCAGAACTGGTTAACCTTAAACACACTCCTGTGAATGCCCTACTTTTTCAGCTGAGAAAACTGATACCCAGAGCTGGTTAAGTCAGTCCTTCATTCAATAAATACTTATTAAATGTACATGCCAGGTGTGCTGGGAAACCAAAAGAGGCAAATCACACTCACTGCCCTCAAGTAGCTCATTCTCTAATGGGGAGGCCACATATAAGCAAATCTATGTATACAAGCTACCTAAAGCATAAAAAAGAAATAATTAACAGAGGGAAGGCACCAGGGACAAGAGGGGCTGGGAAAGGCTTACACTGATAGAACTCAGAGACTAAAATAGTTTTTACTATGTTAGAACTTTCTTATTTCACAGGCAGTTATTGCTGGAGTAGAAATCGCCTCTTCCAATGTAGGATCATTTAGTGCAGTATGGTATAGCAGAAAGGAGCTGGTTTGGGAATCACAGGACCTAGGTTCAAATCCTACCTTCACCAGTTGCTATCTATGTGACCCTGGGCATGTCATTTTACCTGTGTGGGTCTCAATTTCCTCCTGGCTTCCAAAGATCTCTTCTGGCTCTAAGCCTGCAGTCTTTCATATTACAAATGAGGAAACTGAAATCCAGAAAACTCCCACAGATAACCAATGGCAGAGCCAGGAATAGATCATAGGGCACCTAGGTGATAAAGTAGATAGAGCACCAATCCTAAAGACAGAAAGACCTGAGTTCAAATCTGACCTCAGACATTTACTAGTTGTGTGACCCTGGGCAAGTCATTAAACCATGTTTGCCTCAGTTTCCTAAGCTTTAAAATGAGCTGGAGAAGAAAGTGGCAATCCACCCCAGTATCTTTGCCAACTGAGGTCACAAAAAATTGAAAATGACTCAACAACAACAACTTTTCTCTCCTATTCCAATGTTATTTTCAAGGATTATTCCTGCCTGGTTTTGTGTATTAGCAAGATTAAATCTCATGGTACTCAAGATAGAAATCCTTTCAATCAATCCATAAGCATTTATTATATACCTACTACGTACCAGGAACTGTGCTTAGCTCTTGGGATACAGAAAGAAGCAAAAGACAGCCCTTGCCTTTAAGCGTTGAGGAGACAACATGTAAACAAATAGACACAAAGCTAACTATATGCAAAAAAGATAGGAAATATTCAAGAGTGAAGGCACTGGAGTGTAAGGCAGGCTGGGAGAGGCTTCCTGTGGAAGGTGAGATTTCAGGTGAGCCTTAAAAGAAGCTAGGGGTGGGGTGGTGATAAAGGATGGAGGGGTCTTACCAGTTGGAGCAGAGAAGGGAGACTATTCCAGGCATTAGGAACATCTAGGGATAATGTCAGGAGTATGAGATGGAGTGTCTTGTCCTTGCAACAGCCAAGGGGTCAGTGTTGCTGACTTGAAGAGTACCTGTCGGAGAGTATAGTATAAGAAGACTGGAAAAGCAAGAGGTGGTTAGGTCATAAAGAGCTTTGAATGCCAAACAAGCTTTTTCTATTTGATACTGGAAGCCATAGGGAGCCACTGAAGGTCCATGAGTAAGGAGGTGACATGATCAGACAGACCTGAATTTTAGGAAAATCACTTTAGTGGCTGAATTGAGGATGGAATGAAATGGGGAGAGACTTAAAGCTTACTATTGCAATAGCCCAGACATGAGATGATGAGCATCTGCACCAGGGACGGGTAGCAACATCAGAGGAGAAAAGGTTATGTATACAAGAAATGTTGCAATGGGGAAATTGCCAGGCCTTGGATATGGAGGGTGAGAGAGAGCAAGGAATCCTGCATGACTCCTAGGGACTGAGACGATGGTGCTGCCCTTTACAGTCATTAAGAAGGCAGTAAAAAACATACCTATCAGTGTTACCTCATGTAATTGGCCCTGTCAGCAGTCAGGATCATAGGGACATGCACCTACCATGGGAACCTGGAGACTACTAAGAAGAATTTGTTCTGCAAAGAGCTTTCTTTGAACACCTAGCACTCAAACTCTCTCTGTTATAGACTGGGACTAAGAATTACCCTAAAATTTTTGTTGTTAATCAATTATTGGCTTGTATGGCCCCATCCACTAATCAGTCTCTAGCATATCTAAGCTGTTAACATTCACTTAGATGCTGAATTCATAGTTATACAATTTAATTAGATTAGAAAAATCATGATCAAGGCAAGAATTAGATGTAAGTATCAAAGAATGCTGCATTCCAATCACTGTTGAACTCCACTCTCCAAGGGAAAATGTCCCTTTCTAGTCAGACTCCATTTTCTATCTTACTCGTGAGATGTAGGAGAGTCAACCCAAAAGTTCATTATCTCATCCAAAACTTCCTCGTCTCTGAAAGTGGATGTGGGAGACGGGCAGTTTGCTTTATTCTGTTTCTCTGTACCACCCCTTGGAAGGGCTGCAGAAGATTTCAGTGATGCCCTTGATGGACAAAAAGTACAACCAAGGCCTCTGGCACTGATCATGATGTTGGGACTCCAGGATCTTGGAAGTGGAGCTGTCCATCAGTCAGCCTGCTGTACCTGTGTACCCTGCAATACTGGCACTGAAAATGGGTCCTAGTCAAATACTCCAAACACTAATTGGTGCAGTGGATAGAGAGCCCAGCCCCAGATCAGGAAGACCTAAGTTCAAACCTCACCTCAGACACTTACTATGTGACCCTGGGCAAGTTACTTAACCTCTGCGTGCCTCAGTTTCCCCATCTTTAAAATGGGGATGATAATAATAGCCTCTAATTCCTAAGATGGTTATGAGAATCAAATGAGTAAGTACGGCACTTAGCAGAGTGCCTGGCACTATATAAATATTAGCTATTATTTGTTAATATCATTAATCCCTATGGGTCACAAATCTAATGCCAGTAAGCAGCAAGGGGTAAACAGAACTGGACTGCAGCCCAAGCTACACTCACTTTCTCATTCCTCTTCCATGTGTGATCCCGTATTGTGTGGATATCACTAGGAAGTCATTTTCAGGACCCTTTCCTATGGAATGCATTCTTGGCACCAAAGTCTTCTGCAAGTTCAAAGAGAGTATTTGCCTATCCACACATAGATAGGGCCCCGAAAAACTTTTTGGGAGGGATGATCGTCCCTTATAATTAAGAGCCACTCCTTCTTATATTTTCTGACAGCTTCTCCAAGTCCTCATCCTAAACTGTTCACAGCAATGTTAAAGGCTTCTCCAGAAAAGTGGGAGCTCTTCCCCAATACATATCTTTACCTGCTACAACAAAATAGACAGGAAAGTCAGAATCTTTTGCCTAGGAGAAGCCTCACAAACCATTCCAAGGCTTGAAAAAGAACCCTTAGCTGGGGATAAGGACCAAAGCAGAGAGCTCCATGACACGAACTCAAGGCCAATATTGAGGGGACTCCCACACATGGAAGTTGAGGAGAGCAGGGTAACATGGGAGTTTTCGGTAGAGCACCCAGTCCTTGGAGTAGCTTCTCATGTGAACTAATTATGCTTGCTAACACCAAACTGTGCTGTTTCTGTTCTGTCGCAGTGATTACAAGTTCTGTGAGGGTCCTCGAAATTTGGCATTCTGGGGCAAATCTCCAGTTTCCACAGGTTAGATACGGCTTTGGAGGTGTCTTCTTCCATTTAAAATGACTGGATAGAGCTTATTTCTTAATTTAGCATCATAGTTCTTTGTGGGAAATAAGTTAGTTTAGGCCCTATCTTACTCAAATGACTTAATACATGTAAGTGTTTTGTTAACCATAAAACACTCAAACATAAGGGATTGACAAAATGACTAACATGGAAATGCTTTGCATGATATTACATGTATGATTTATATAAGATTGCTTACTGCCTCAGGAAGAGGGAAGAGAGAGGAAGGAAGGAGACAATTTGAAACTCAAAACAAAACAAAAAAAATGTTAAAAATTATTTTTACATGTAATTTGGGGAAAATAAATATTTTAAAATGTGAGTCAATGGAATTATGAATATAAAGAATATTATAGTTAGAAAGGTAAAGTAGCAAAGCAAGGATTTAAACCCAGAATTTTTTAATGTTTTATTTGGGTTTTTATTCCAAATCTGATGCTCTTTCAATTATACTTGATTGAATCTGAGTACAATAATACTTCAGTTCTCAACTGCATTCCACGATGCAGAGACTTCAGCTCCAGGTTAGGCTCTGCCATAGGGCAGCTAGGTGGTGCAGCACAGAGAGCTCCAGGCCTGAAGTTAAAGAAGACTCATCTTCCTGAGTTCAAATCCACCCTCAGAAACTTGGTATCTGTGTGACCTTAGGCAAGTTGCTTAACCATGTTTGCCTCAGTTTCCTCATTTGTAAAATGAGCTGGAGAAGGAAATGGCAAAAACCACTCTAGAGTCTTTGCCAAGAAAACCCCAAATAGGGTCACCAAGGGTTGGACACAACTGCAAAATGACTGAACAACAGCCTTTGAACTAGGGTCTGCCACTCAGGCAAGTACTAGCTAATCTCTTTGACCCTCAGTTTCCTCATACATAGAAAGCCCTTAAGAAATACGTTTTTAATTGCATTGAACTTCCTCATCCATAAAATGTGGACTTAGAGTGTCATCTAAGTTTTCTTCCAGCTCCTAAATTCAACATTTCTGAGTAGAGAACATAGACACTCAGAGCTAGGAGGCTTCCAACCATCTAGGCTCACCTCACTTTTGCAAGACACTTGGGGCTAGGAGATGCAGCTTACTAGCACTAATGATGCTATCCTTGAATCTGGGCGGGGGGACTTGGTAGTAAGGAGATGAAAACATTTTAAGCAAGATAAGAATATTAAGCAAATGAATGGCTTGGTAGCCTTCTGGAGACCTTATAGTATGCCAGCATTCCAAATTAGAGCAGGAAGTGGGCAGCAGATAGGTCTGTAAAGAGGTATTCAAGTGAAGGGAACAAGTATTTTAATGAGTTATGTGGTAGACAATTGTGACCCACCCCTGCCTCATCCAAAGAGACCTCATTCATGCTTCCTGAAAACCCACCACAGAGGATCCATTCAGTGCTTGGGGCTTTCCTTTACAACTCTTGATACAATTTGGACACCACTGGGCCATGGGGGTCACTATACTTGGTCTTACAGAGGAGTGCTTTTAAAGAAATTGTCTTGTAAACCTTAAAGTGAAAATTGAACAAGATATAATATTTTCCTGGCTCTAAGGCCGTCTTTAGGTGTGCCCCATTATTAATTTCTTTGAGGCTTGTGTATATCTCTCAAAAAAAAAAAAAAGATTAAATCTGAATTTATGCAACCACATTCACACAGACTCCAGACACAAATAGTTTGCTTTCTAATCTTTTTAAACCCCCAGGTTGAAGGTTGAATAAACAGTCAAAACTTCAAACCAGGCCTCTGGTACAATTTCACTCACCTCTTCCTTCATTTTTGGCAGCAAAAGAACCCAGGAAAAGAAGACACCAGATGAAAGTGATCCGAAATGCCACATGCCTGGACGGGTTGATTATGGAGCTATTTTTCTATTATGGTGCCTGGAGAATGCCAATGGAAGAGAGAAGTGAATTCTAGTCTCTCCCTGCAACTAAATAATTTGTAACCTTGGGCAAGGCAGTTAGACGCCCTGTTAGCTTCTCCAATCTGTTCTACATACCAGTGGTTCTTGAAGTGAGATCTGAGGACTCCTGGGGGGCATATAAGAATGTTTCAAGGGTCCATAAGGTCAAAAATGACAGTTTTTTAAATAATGAAAATAATAAAATGTTTTAATTTCAGATATGGTAAATATTTAAAGATATGACCCACACTGTCTGTTGGCACCCCTCCCTTACTTTTATTGTTTAAAACAGCAGCAGCCAAAACAATAACAAGAAAATTCCCCTTCACAGAGATCTCTCTCTTTGCTTCTCTCTCTTTACTCATCATCTTCTCAGATTCTGGCAATAACTAGAATCCTGCCTCTCTCCAGGAAATACTGCAACCTTGGCCACCCTCACCAGTACTGGGTAATTGTTCTCTATCCACCTACCCTCCCTTCCCTGCTCCTCCATAATGCAGTGGACCAGGAGGAGGAGTATGTATAATCCCTGTTCCTCACTGTTGCTTCCAGACCACTGCTTTGCCAACATCACTCAGCAACCTCTCCTCCATCTGTCTCTCTCACCTTGTCCAGGTCTCTCACTTTCACAGTGATGCTTTCATACAGAGTCATTGGATACACACACCCCTGTCTCCTCCTCCCTCTCCCCTCCCCCAGTCATAACTTATTCAGTCTGATTCCTACCAGGAACATTGTAGCTCTATCTTCTCTCTAATTTCTTCCACTGATGGGAGAATTTGAGAGTTGTCCTAGAAAAACCCATACCCATGTCCTTGCTCATCATAAAGAACTTAGAGGTTATCCACTACAACACAAAATCAACTTTTGGATCTTTCTCTATTTAGCCAAGGATGAAGGTATTTGTCTTACAACCTTCCCCAGAACAATGGCACCTACCTCCCAGGTTTTGTGGGTATCAAATAAGATAATATATTAAAAGCATTTAGCATAGGTGCTTAATAAATCCTTCTTTCCTTCCTTCCTTGTATATCAAAAAGTGACTTAGTAACTAGTAAATTAGACTTGGAGTAGGGAAAAACCTAGGTTTGAATCCCACTTATCAGATGTATCATTCTGGAAGTAAAGCCTTAGTTTCTTCAGCCACAAAATGGGAATCCTAATACTTGTACTACATGTCTCAGAACTGTTGCAAGAAAAGTGCCTTGCAACCTTAAAGCACCATATTAATTTCAAACTCTCTTTACTATCCCCTCCCAGCCCTGAGAGACCTGGGACTTGGCAACATTTCACCCACCTTCATCCCTAAGCTAGTTCACCGAACTAGCTGGTGTGACCATCCAAGGGCAGAAACCATATTCTGTAGAATTTCTTTACCTTTTCTTTTTTCTAAAAACAAAAAAGAAGGCACCTTTCAGAAGAGAAAATAAGTTAGAATGTCTCTGGCTAATCCCTTAGGAATGTGTCTATGGGTTTGAGTCTCTTCCAGATTGTTATAGAACAGTATGGGTGGCTCATACACTTAGGAGTCCCTGAAGGCATGAAGATGGTCCAGAAGTTTTTGTTCTGGCAAAGGCTGCTATGAAAATTGTAGAGCTGTTTGGTTCTCCCTTCATCCTAGTCTCTGGGAGCCTAAAGAACTACCTGCAGTAAAAACAAGCCTAGGGGATCTGTTTCAGGCTGGAGTTGCTGTAGAAACTGGTGGTCAGGATATCTTGTAAGAGATTGGTTGGTCCTGAGTTTCTTCTGTAGCCCACTGAGAAGGAAAGCCACCCCTTCCAGAAGGAAAAGACTTGTGGGGAGCTCACTTCAGTTTTCTTTATATTTCCAGTCAATCAATCAACAACCACTTTCTAAGTGTCTACTATATGCCAGGAACTGTGGTAAGCACCAGAGATACAAAGACTAAAGTGAAATGTGAGACTGCATTCTAATGGGGGAAAAAACATGAACACACACATATATACATACACATACTATATATAATATGCATGCACATTATACTATGCATACATATTATATGTATATAATATGTATGCATAATATATATGCACATATAGTACACATACTATATGCAATATGTATGCATAATATACACATATACACATACATATACATACATACATACATACACACACACAAAGTAAATACAAGGCTCTTTGGGGAGAGAAGAAGTTAATAACTGGAAGAATCAAGAGAAATTTCATGTAAAAGTTCTTTATCTGAATCTTGAAAGAAACCAAGGATTTTGAGAGATGACTGTGATGTAGGAGTTCATGCCAGCATGAGAGAGAGAAATGGAGAGAGGAGATGGAACTTTGTGTATTAGATGCAGAAAGTAGGCCAGTATGGCTGGACTGTAGATTATTTGGAAATGTAAGAAGACTGGAAAGGTTAGAAGCAGTCAGATTGGGAAGAGATTTGGTTGTCGTCTTTCGTTCTTGAAGAGGACCAAAATGACCTCACTGTGCTAGAGTCAAGTTTCAGTGCGTCCAGACTGTGACCGATCAGATCAATATGAATTTGGAATGCACTGCCACATGTCAGGCACAAATAGCCCATGTGAATATTTGGGATGGATTCTCCAAATTTGTGCATCCTGCATTTCCTTTGAGCTGTTTCAGTTCAGTAGAGCAAACAGAACCCTTTCTGATGTGGGCATGCCATGCTGAGCAGTCCTGTGCCAATGTCTTCCATGTCACACAATCAATTCCAAAGTTTTTAAGAGACCTTGAAAGTGTCCCTGTGTCCCTTCTTCTGACCACCACGTGAACACTTGCCCTGTGTGATTTCTCCATAAAATAGTTTTTGTCGCAAGAGTACATTTTGTATTCAAACAATGTGGATTGCAATGTGTTCTCTGAAGCAGAATTTGAATGCTTGGCAGTTTAGTTTGAGAAAGGACCTGTGTCTGGAATCTTATCTTACCAGGTGATCTTCACAATCTTCCTAAGATGATTCAAATGGAAGTGATTGAGTTTCCTGGCATGTCACTGGTAGACTATCCAGGTTTCACAGGTAATGAGGTCAGCGTAACAGACGTTCTGTAGACCTTCAGTTGGGTAGTCAGTCTAATACCTCTTCTCTCCCATACTTTCCTTTGGTGCCTCCCAAACACATTGCTCTGGCAATGCTGCACCAACCTCATTATTGATGTGTACATGCCTGGAAAGTACACTACCAAGGTAAGTGAACTTATCCACAGCATTCAAAACTTCTTAATTTGCTGTAATCAATGGTTCCATGTATGGATGGTGTGGTGCCGATGAAGCACTTAGGTTTTCTTGGTGTTAATTATTAGGCCAAAATTAGCACAAGCGGCAGAGAATCGAACCATATTTTGCTGCATCTCAGCCTCAGAGACTGCACTGAGTACACAATCATCTGCAAACAAAAAATCTTATAGAAGAATTTATATTTGATCCTAGAGGTAATAGAGAGTCCTTGTGGCTTATTAAGGAGGAGAGTGGGGCATGAATAGACCAATGCTTTAGGAAAATCACTTTGGGAATTGAATGGAAGACGGATTGGAGTGGAGAGAGATTTGCGGCAGGGAGACCAACTCAGAAGGCTGTGACAATAGGATGAGGTGATAAGGATCCAAGTTAAGGTAAGGGCTACATAGAGAGAAGGAAAGAAATGTGGAAGATGCTATGAGATATCAGTGGCATGATTTGACAATTAAATGGATATAGGTGTGAGGAGAGTGAGAGTGAGTAAGAGTGAGGTGTTAAAGATGACAGAAATATTGTGAACCTGGTTAACTAGAAATTTGGCTGTGCTCCCAGTAGTAATAGGGGTGAGTTTAGGAGGAAAGATCATCCTTAGTTCTGTTTTGAACATAGTGGGTTTGAGATGCCTATGGGACATTCATTTTGAAATGTCCAGTAGGAAGTTGGGGATGTGAGACCAAAGCTCAGAAGAAAGATTAGCTGTAGATCTGGGAGTTATCTGCATAGATGTGAAATCAAACTATAAGATCTAGCTGATGAGGTAATGAAGTGAGAAAATGCAGTAAAAGGAGAAGAGGGCCTCAGCTGGGCAAAGCATTGAGGTTCATTGGCAGTTAAGAGGCATGGAATATCAGACGTGGGGAATATGGGGCCTCAAGGCCATGTGTCACCCTCTAGGTCCTCAAGTGCAGCCCTTTGACCAACTCAGTTTGGATTCAGTCAAAGGGCTGCACTTGAGGACCTAGAGGGCCACATATGGTCTCAAGACCCCAGATTCCCCATCCCTGGAATAGATAATGATCTAACAAAAGAGACTAAGAAGGAACTATCAGAGAAATAAAAGAGAATCCAAACTGAGCACTGTCATTAAAACTCAGAGGGAAGAGAACCTTGAATAAGAAAAGGCAGTTGGCCATAAAAATGCTGGAGAGAACTGAAGAGAAAAGAGGACTGAGAAAGGCCATATGGCAGCCAAGTGGCACAGTAGTAAGCTGCAGTAATAATGTACAATGGATAGCTTGCTGAACCCAGAGTGAGGAAGACCTAAGTACAAATGTAGCCTCAGAAACTTACCTGCTGTGTGACCCTGGGCAAGTCACTCAACTGCTTATATCTCAGATTACCCCAATGTAAAATGGGGATAATGATAACACTTCCCTCCCAAGGTTGATGTGAGGATATGAAATCAGATACTATTTGTAAAGCACTTTGCAAACATGGAAGTTCTATAGAAGTTCTAGCTATAGTCATTTGGCAGTTAAGAGATCATTGGTAGCTTTTGGAAATAACTGTCTCAGTTGAGTGATGAGGTCAGAAGCCAGATTCTACCGGTTTGTTGTTTTTCATCCTTCGTCTTTGAAGAGGACCAAAGAGATGAGTGAATTGGATTTAAGTGAGGCAGAGGTGCACAAAGTCATCAGCCTCACTCGCTCTTCGAGAATCATCAAAGTCCAGCAAGACAAATGTCAAGATGATTGGCGAAGGCCAGGGAGCCTGGGTGACCTCAGTGTCTTTGATGTCTGACCAAGCTCTAAGAGCTCCCAGTGCCTGCTATAGCCGCCTTCATGGCTATTGGAACAAATAGTTCTTATTTGTCCAATCCACTGGGGAAGTCTTGTCGTGCTTGGTGTAGACATCCGCTTAACTCAACAATGTTGTTTTTTTACCTTCAACTTGATTTAGCCCATCTGCTGAGAGGGCTTTACCGGTGTGTGGCCTCTGCCCATTCTACAGTTTCTTAGAGTCACAAGTGAGGGACTTAAAAGAAAGCAGACAGAGTGTGAGAGGAAAGTAAAGGGTGACTTTTTCAAGGAATTTGTGTAAAAAGGGACAAGAGATGTAGGATGATAACTAAAGGGAATGACGGGTTCTGTAGTGATGGTTGTTAAGGATGGGGGAGATTTTAGCAAGTTTGTCAGCTGCCTGGAAGGAACCTAAAGATAAGGACAGATTTGAAGTTTAGAAAATCAATAAGGGTTGAGTTTTTGGAGAAGGTTCAAGGGGATGGGATCTAAGGTACATATAAGGAAGTTGGACTTATGAGGAAAAGGACCACCTCTGCATCAGAGACCAAGGGAACAAATAGTAAGAGGTATCATCAAGTGAGATGAGAAGGAAAGGCAAAGAGGGAGTTCAGAGGGAATGGCCTTTATTTTCTCTGGAATGAATGTGGTGAGATCCTCAGCTGAGAAGGCAGGGGGAGGGGTGTCTCAGGAGTCTAGAGGAAAGAAGAAGTTTGGAAAAGCCATGGTAGGGGATAGATAGAAAATCTTTTCAGGAGGAGGAGAAGTCTTATCTGGCCTGAAGTGAGGGCTCAGTGGAGATTAGATAACATAAATTTGTAGCTGACCTAATCAGCACAGTTCAACTTCCGGATCCTATCAGCAGAGGAGATAGAAGGTGGGAGCAATCCTAGGTAGTGGGACTTGGCAAGGCAGTCCACAGAAAGAAGGAAGTACTTTTAATATCCACAAATGACACCAGTGACTCTGAAACCAATTTGGACTCTAGGAATGCAGACTGATCTCCTGAAACAGTCCATGATATGCCACGAAGTGTCAACTCCAGTCACCTCACTCAGTCCAAGGACACTACTGTTGCTGCATGCACCTAAAGTAATCCTTCCACCATGATGGAATTCAAGGTACGTCAAGCATTACTCTCCTCATTTCCATTGGTACAAAATCTTTCACTGCCACTGAGCTCAGTACTTTTACTAGCTCCTTCCTTCTAAGAGTTCTGAAACTCATAAATGATAGGAGGAAAACCAAAGGAAAAATAAGCATGAGGGAAAGAAAGTGGAGCGAGGGTAAGGGTGGAGAGAGGATATGAAACCTGAATTTCTGCCTGAATGTGAGAGGCAGAATTTACACAAGTCCACACAGGCACCAAGAATTGTGTCAACCACACCCCCACAGAAGCAAAGGAAGGTGTTCTCTATGCAATGACTGTGAAACAAAAGTGGATCAAGCAAGACATTGTATGCACATGGTCTCTGGGTCTCCAGTGTATTCTCCTTTGTTGTACCTGGCAATTTCATTCCTTCAAAATCAGCAGCCAAAATACCTCTGAAAAGGGTGTGTTTTTGAAAGAATAAAAGATTATAACTCAGGCTGAATTTGGGCAGTGATCATATTTCAAAGGAAATTCCAAGTCGCTAGTAAGAATTTCCACGACCCTCTCAGTATCTGTGGGGTTTAAGTCTCTTACTCAGCCCTGCTGATCCACCCACTGATTAAAACATAGGGAAATCAAAAGACAACTCAGTCTAATCTTGAGAATGAAGCTTGCGTTTAGGATGCCCACCCTGAATTGTTTGGGGCCTTTTGTTTTTGGTGGCCAAAGGTCAAACAGAGCTTTCCCTGTCCAGAGCTCATCTTCCCCACTGGGTGAGCCAGTCCATAAGCAGTGAGTTCTTCTCAGGGACATACCTCTGCATTCTTCAAATTCTATTTTTGGCTGTCTTAAGGATTTAAAGAAGAAATGGAGCTCATATTTACAAATAACCCTTTGCTTTCCCACTGCTTTAGGCCTCTGTCAGTTTAAGTAATGAATTCTCAAGCACTAAAAACAATCTCCAGGAGCCTTAGATAAACTCTGTCCTGATCATAATTGGTCCTGATTTAAAAAGCCCTTGGGTGTATTTCCCAGGCCTAGCAGAAAATAATATATTCCATGCAAATTTGCATTGGCCTTTCTCATTCATCACTGTCACATGTCAAGGTTTATTATATCCACTAATCCTAGCTGCCCTGAGGTGCAGCAAGTACTCTCAAGACAAATGAATGAAGAGTGCCAGTCATAGCTGACTCTAAGTAGGTAGAGAGCACATGTATTGTGATTTGAAAGGCCCTTATGAGACCTTATTCTCCCTATGATGGCTCCTCTAGAGAGGACAGTACAGTGGAATGAACCCTGCATTTAGTCAGAGAACTTCCACTGAAAGCCAAGCTCTGAGCTTGGGCAAATCACTTCACCTCTGTGAGACTTGGTCTCCTCATCTGTTAAATATGATTGGACTGGATCAGAGATTCTTAACCTGGAATCTTGGTTTAAAAGAGTATTTTTTTGGTATTTGCATTTCAGCATCATTGGTTTCTCCTGTAACCTGAAGTATTTTATTTTATTCATTTGACAATTTTGTGCTGAGAAGGGATGCATAGGTTTCACCAGACTGTCAAAGGTCCATGACACAAAAAAAAAAGCTTAAGAATTTCTAAACTAGGTGATTTCTAAGTTTCTTTTCCGTTCTAACTCCTTAGTCCTAAGTGCGCCAAAAGTCACCCCCTTTGAGTCATATCCTCCATGACAATTTCAGAGAATTTCAGAGAAACAGTACTAGTCTCAGAAGCAAAGACCTCGGTTCTACCTCTAGATGTGGCCTTAATTAGATCTGTGAATTTGGATATGACAACTTCAGGTTGTCCATCTTTGCAATAAAAAGATTGAACCTGCCAACCCCAGAACAGACTATGCTTCATATCCCATCTAGCCATCCACCCTGGCCCTCTTTCTGCCACCCACCCTTCTTTCACAGAGGACCCCTTTCCCCTACCACTCCTACCTTTCCTGTTTTTGTTTTGGTAACAATAATTAAGTTAATACTATTATTGTTTCTGGAAAAAGTGTAAAAAGAGCCTGTCCAGATTCCACTTACCATCTCTGTGATTTCCCAGGTCCAAATATCATTGCCTGGCCACCACTTCCTTATCTGTATCATATCGCCCTATTAAAATGTATAAGGAGAGCTAGGTGGCAGAGTGGATAGACTGCCAGGCCTAGAGGCAGGAAGACTCATTTTCCTGAGTTCAAATCTAGCCTCAGACACTTATTAGCTGTGTAATCCTGGGCAAGTCACTTAACCCTGTTTTCTTGGTTTCTTCATTTATAAAATAAGCTGGAGAAGAAAATGGCAAACAACTCCAGTATCTTTGCCAAGAAAACCTCAGATGCGGTCATGAAGAGTCAGACATGACTGAAAAATGACTGAACCAACATATAAATATGCAAACCTTTGCTTTTACCTAGTACCTGGTACATACAGTAGCAAGAGCTGAATAAGTCCTTTTCCTTCATTCTGAAGTTTTTCCCTCTAAAGTTCTGTCTGGGAAAAGAAGGAAGATCTTTTTCTCACTTTCCCCCTCAGTACATTAACAAGGACTGCTTCTTCAGATTGGTTAATTAGCACCTCAGATGGTACAAAAAACCTAACCATCACAATTTATAGGCATGTGAAAAAATGTTCTACATCATTATTGACTAGAGATATGCAAATTAAAACTACCTTGAGATGTCATTTTACACCTATCAGATTGGCTAAAATGATTGAAAGGAAAAGTGACAAATGTTGGAGGGGATGTGGAAAAATTGGGGTACTTACTGATTGTTGATAGAATTGTGACCTGATCCAACCATTTTGGAGAGCAATCTGGAATTACACCCAAAGAGTTATTAAACTACCAATATCCTTTGACCCAGCAATATCACAGCTAATTCTATTTCAAGAGATGAATAAGGAAAAAGAAAAAAATCATCCATGTTCTAGAATGTTTGTAGTAGCTCTGTTTGTGGTAGAAAAGAACTGGAAATGGTGGAGATGCCCATCATTTGGGGAATGGATGAATAAGTTCGGGTATTTAATTGCGATGGAATACTACTATGCTATAAGAAATGCTGAACTCAATAATCTTAAAAAACCTGGGAAGACTTGTACAAAGTAATGAGGAGAGAAACAAGCAGAACCAAGGGAACACTGTATATAGTAACAGCAGTATTGTTTTAGAAAGGACTTCAAGTGAATAAATTATTCTGACTACTATAAACACCCGAATTACCTATAAAGGACATATGAAGAAAGACATTATCTTTATTCGAAGAAAGAACTGATAAATAGAAGTATGTATAGAATAATTTTACATATATACTGATGTGTGTCTAATGGTAACCATCTCTAGGGTGGATAGGGTAGCAGAGGGAAGGAAAAAGGGAAAATAAAAAGAAATGAACATGACAATTTTGTTGTAAATTTGAAAGAAATAGCAAATTGTGCATAGTAGATTTGCAGTTTCATGTGCAATCCTCTTTTTTTATTATACTATATCATAGAAATGACTGCTTTGTTCCATAAGTTAAAAAGAAAAGAAATTTTTAAAAAGAAAAAAAATCTGGCAAAAATATATGCCCTGAATGAGGAGGGTGACATTAAGGAAAGTAGGCCCAAGTGGGTGACTGCCTTGAGATTCTTGGGCAATAGACAGAAGGTAAGTAGCTCAAGGTACTTTAAAGGTTGAAACCCAGGGCAGTATCCTACTTGGGCCAAATCTCCCTTGTTTTAACTGGATGAACTAATTTAATTTTATACTACCCTCCTTTATGTGCCCTACATTCCAGACAAATTGTAAAATCTCCATCTCTCTGTCTCTTTAGTCTCTTTACCAGGAATTCATTTCCTTTTCACGCCCCTGATCTCGTCTCCATTTGCTTCTAGGCTCATCTCAGTTTGATTTTTTCTGCTAATTCCCCATCTCTGGCCAGGAAAGTAACATATCCCTATTCATATTTCTCATTGCCTCCTTCATGCTTTTTTGGTCTCCTTTGTGCAATAACTATCTATTTGTCTTCATCTTCTGCCTCTACCCCAACCCCATTCACACACATTAAACTGTAAATTCCTTAAGGGAGAGGCCTATATAGCTATACCTGTATCCCCAATGATAAATTAGGTATAGCATATTTAGTAATGCTTAATAACTGAGATAAGTAATGAATAAGTATTGAATTGAATAAAACAAGGAGCAAAATTCAAATGTACTGTAGATACATTTGGAATAACTCAGAATTTTCTGGGCAAAATTTTTGGTGGGGAGGGGACAGCTGGTGGTGGTGGTAGTCCTTCATTCTCAAAGAGGATGAATCCTGAGGGTAATGTCTTGACCTGTGGTGAATTGGATTTAAGTGAGGTAGGGCTGTGCAAAGTTGTCGGTGGTGTTGAGGCCCTGAGCTCTTCTTGTTCTAGACTATTGGGGGTTATTTTAGTACAAAGAACAGTAAAAATAATCATAAAGATAAACTTTACGGTGTGATTGAGAGCTAACTAAAGTATCCATAGTCTCCAGTGATGGTTAAGCAACCTTGAAGAACTTGTTATATAATCTGCAATGGTTTCAAAGCCCTTTGTGGCTCAGATGTCTGTTTTATTTAACTCAAGTCTACAAACACTTGATAATTGCCAGACTAATTTTGGATTGTTGAGAGACTAAGCAATCAATTATAGGATCAATTATAGGAAGGGACCTAGGAGGCCATCAAATCCAATCCTCTTGATTTTACAGATGAGGAAACTGAGGCCCAATAACAATAAATAACCTTCCCAAGATTTCATAGATAATAGACTTGGGATTAAAACCCAGTACTCATTCTACTGTGTTCTACTGCCTGAAATTGACAGGAAATCCTTAAACCAAGCTGAAGGTATCCAAGCTAGAAAGGTTCTACTCATGATTTAATGGCAGTATGAGCAAGTCCCGAACTATTTGACTAAGACCCTCAATCTCCAAAACAACAGCGAAATAACCAAAACCAGGTATTAACCTGAAAGACGCTAAGAAGATGAAGACCAAAAAAAAAACCAACCCCCCCCCCAAAAGCCCTGTCCTCAAGCAGTTTTATATTCTAATCTATTAATTATATTAATAGATGAATGCAGTATAATCTATATTAACCAAAGTTAGGCTTAAAGGGATTCCAACGCCCCCAGTCTAACCACCTTATTTGACAAAACAGGGAAAATGAGATCCAACAAAAGGTTAATATGAGACTTAGTGCCCAAGGTCATTTAGTTGGTAATAAAAGAGCCAGGAAGAGAAAGCTCTCCCAGAGTCCTTTCAACCTCATCTACATGGTTATGTTTCATAAATTTTCTTTTCCCTTAAAGGGACTTAAGGATAGTGGGGTGGATATCAATCAACTACTGTCTGGAAGTAAGGATACTAAATGGAATCATTTAATGATGAGGACCTATTGAATCTGTATTTCCATTTGAATGTGATCAGTGGCAGACACTCCTCTACTCCTGCCCATATTCACCTTGGACCTACATGGAAGCTGCTATGAACAGGCTGGAAAGCTACAAGCTTTCCAGTAAAAGCAATATGTTCTACATAGTTAACATTTGTGCTATTAATGTATTTTGGTGTCAGGCCACCATACTTCATGCTACCGCAGAGTTGGCAAGAACATAAGCATTATGACTTTCTCTCCTTTTCAACCACATAACCAGACTCAGCTCCTGTACAAGTGATGTTTATTCTGCCTGGTGATGTCTTCTCATCGTAGATGACGAGGGGAAAGGGAAGGTTTGTTTTTGTTTTATGTCTAAAGCCTCAGAAACAAGAGGAAAGAATCACCTTTCTTGGAATGGTCCATTCTGGGAGAATTTTGTAAAAGTGATGGGTTTAGGCCATTGCTTTGGAGAAAGCTGCATCTGCTAGATGAGTCCTGAGCAGCAAGCTGCCTCTTTGGAAGTGTTCCTCCTGCCAAATTTAGATTCTGTCAATCCAGGACACAGAGCTGAGGATGGGAGAGTATGAAGGACAGAGGGGGAGGGGAAGGGAGAGGAGGGTGGAAAAACAAAGAGATACAGAGAGAGAGAGAGAGAGAGAGAGAGAGAGAGAGAGAGAGAGAGAGAGAGAGATTTGGACAGTCTTTGGATGCTTTAATTTCTTTTTTTCCCCCTTTGGTTCAGTTCTTTGGATGCCAGTCAATCCAAGACAGCTGGCATCTTAGGCAAGACTTAGTAGGGCAAGTTAAAATCCTGGCAGCAAACACTCAGCACTTCATCTGCACCCACAAGGCATAAGGGGTTCAGTGAATGTGACCTTAAGCATCACAGCTCAGCCTGCCCTTCATTTAATACATTATCCATTTGCATCTTCCAAAAGATAATTGATAGATCTTTGTTTTTTTCTCCCTGGAAACTCAATACAAACAGAACATCTCCCTTTGGTGTTATGGGGATGGTGGTCATTATTTCTGATTAAAGATAAATTTATTCTTATCATGGACACAACCATAGATTCATTTTTCAGTTATTTACTATAAGACTATCTATGGATCCAGCTGTTAGATACCAATATGTTTAATTAATAGCGTGTGTATCACGGCTGGTAGGTGTACTGCTTCAAGCTGAGAACTCATTGGCTCTCATTAGCTAAGCAGATTTGGGAAGTTGGGGTACTTGGCTGGGATGAAGTCATGGAGAGGCTAGACACAGCAGGAAATGGTATGTGCAGGATAGTAGACTGTCTATGCCTTTCCCAATTGGTATTAAAGAAATTTTCCTTACTCCTTTTTTAAGTAACAGTGTTCCTGAGGTGAAATTATGCCTGGATCATGGTAAAACCCATGAAACTAAAGGTTTTTTGGCAACAGTGTGCAGGTATATGTTTACTAACTTACTGGGGAGGGGGGAGGTGCACATGACACACTTTTAAGTTTAATTTGAATTGCTAACATTTTATCCATCACTTTCTTAAATTTGAATAATCAGTCAAATTATAAATCAAGTGCTAGTTGTGACATTTGCCAATTTCCAAGGTAGAAATGCTCACATTAGAAATGTAAGAATTGTCTCACATGCTCTGTTCTGACCTAGATCTAGCACATCCCTATTTTTTGGTGATCATCAGTGATTGTTCATGTAAAAAAGTTCATTTCAGTAGACTTTATGATTTTAAGGAATCATTTTTAATATTTAATCTTTCCAGACAATGTCTATGCTGTCAAATATCTTTTAAACATTTGGAAATGGTCAGGTAACTGAATTCTTCAGTTTTTCATTTGAATATTTACTTTTATACAGACATAGTCAACACCTGTTAGATAATTATGAGTTCAGATAAATGACTCTGTAATAATTCTAAATTAATCTTATCTTTATTCCCAACTTTTCAGGTGAAGAAATTGAAGAGAATATAAAAATATATTTTGTATGACTTCATATGCATGATGAGCATTATATTTTTGTCTTCTCAATTGGTGGGGGAAGGATGGAGGAAAAGAGAAAATTTGGAACTGAAAATAAATATCAAATCAAGTAACAAAATTAAAAAGAGACTGAAGAGGAAGGATATCATGTGATTTTTCTGTAACCATGTGACGGAGAATATTTGAAACAGGAGGAAAATCCCCCAACCCCTACCTACTTGTTCTTTACTGGAGTCTCTAGGCTTTCTCCCTATTGCGGGGAAAGGGAAGAATGTAAAATCAGCATTTACAGATGTGTTCACAGAAACACATAGGATGGACATTATTTAAGACTTTGTGGCAATCCATGGACAAAAATGACATGAGTGTAGAAGATATGGAGATATTATCCAAATCAGCTTAGTCCAATACAAGTATTCAATGAGCATCTAACATGCCTATCATTTTATTAATCACTGAAAAATTTGAAAATATGGCTGATCTACTCAAAGGGTTTGTAATTTAATTGGAGATATAAGACAGGCACTTTAATTAATGATATAGTCAATACACTAGATGTTTAAACATTTTTTAACATTAGTACAAAAAGATAGGAAAGATTAATAGGGGCCAAGGAAGCCCTTCATGAAGGAGGCTAGACCTTGAAGGATGAAAAATGGGTAGGATTGCAATAGGATAAAGAAGAAGATGATCCATCCCCTTTATAAGTGGGAGTGACACTAGTAGAGTCAGTGGGAACCTCACTGTCACAGAGATCTTGGGTCAGAGAGTAGTGAGACATCAATTTGGACAGGTAAGGTAGGTTGAAATTATGGAGGGCCTTGAAAATCAGTGTGAAGAATCTGGACTTAGTTTGATTTTGTGGGCATGAGATGTCAAGTGTGTTTGATCAGGTAAGGATGAAATGAGGAGGAGAGAGAATGAAAGTCAGGAGAAAAGTTACAAAGCAATAATTGACCCATAAGATAATACAAGTAGAGACTAGACTAATAACGATGGAGTGGAAAGAATAGGATGTACACAAGAAATGTTTCAAAGCTAATAGCAAAATGTGATGACTGATTAGATATGATCAGAGAAGGAAAAAAAGGAATAGAAAATTACTCTAAGGTTTTAAAGCAATGGGACTGGAGAAATGACCATTGACAGAGAGAGGACAATCAGAAGGAGATAGTTTTAGGAGGGGAAAATGAAAATGGGTTCTTTTCTGAGTAGGTCAAGTTTAAAATGAGGGCATTATAGATGTGAAATTGATCATTAATGCCAGCTAGAAACTGGTGATGAATCAAGACTGAAAAACATAGACTTAGGAGTTGAGAATTTGGCATCAACTAAGGACCGAGTTTTGTTTTGTTTTGTTTCGTTAAAGAATGAGGAACTGAGCATTAACGAGATGAATTGCCACTAGTCAAGATAAAGAGGAAAAAGAAAAAATTATGAATGAGACCAGAAAAGGAACACTTAGGACAGGGGTGGGGAACCTGCAGTCTCAAAGCCACATGTGACCTTATGGATCCTTTTGACTTAGTCCAAGTTTTACAGAACAAATTCTTTTAGTAAGGAAATTTGTTCTATGAACAAATGATTCAGTAAAATTCATGATTCAGTCAAAGGGACACACTTGAGGACCTAGAAGGCCACATGTGACCTCAAGGCCACAGGTTCCCCACCCCTGACTTAGGAAACGAGGAGAAACAAAAGGGAAACAAGAGTAGAAATTTCTAAAGAAAAAAAGGCTTCTTGGTAGTGCCAAATCTTCATATTGTAAAGAACAATGATTTAGAAAAGTCATTGATAAAGTCATGAAGAAAAAAATAAAGTTAATTCAGATGTCATTTAATTGGATTTTCTCTAAACCAAAATGACTGATTATATGTGACTCAGTCATGATGTCATACTAAGTTCTGAATGAAAGAGCATTAGACTGAGAATTGGGATACCTGAATTTTAGTCCCAATTCTGCCACTGAGTAGTATTTTGACCTTGAGTAAGTAGCTTTACTTTTCTGTTCCTCAATTTCCTCCTCTGTAAAATGAGGAAATTACATTAATCTCAGACATATGTTCCAGTTCTAGATTGTTGTGATCCTATTTCCTTTGGTTTTACTGGCTCCATTTCTTGCTCAAGATCAAGCCTCAACCCAATTTACTCTGGAGCTCATAGACTGGACAAGCCCCCACCCACCTAGCACAGAGTGGATTTAAATACTAAATAGTAATTTTTTCACTTTTACCCAGGAATCCTGAGGGTCTTCTCCTTCCAGTTTTGTTTTTTGTTTTTTTTTTTTTAATTAAAGGGGCCATTCTTTGAGCAACTACTTAAAGAAGCCTATTCCTTCAATGGGTATATCTCATTAAAAGTGAGAATGCTTAAAAGAATGCTTAAAAATGCTTAAAGACCTTAGCCTGAAAGGTCCAGGGTCGCACATTGCATCCTGGGCCATCTCCAGCTGTCGTAATGAATATCAGGCCACTGGACCCAGATGGCTCAGAAGAAGAAAATGAGGCTGGTGACCTTGCACAGACCTCTCTCACTCAAATCAGAGTCAACTGCAAGTCGTGTCATCATCTTGATGTCATGGTCCTCTGAGAATGAAGGACAAACACAACAACACAGCAACACAATAAATCTTAACAAATTAGTTTCCTTTCTGTTAAATCAACATATTTGATTTAATTTCCAAGTGCTTTCCTCTTTGTCTTGGTGTGCATCTCTGGGGATGTCAACCATAAAGAATCATAGACCTTGGGAGCTGGCAGAGATCTTAGAGGTCAGGATCAGCTGTGAGGCCATTAGGGTTCTAACTGTGAATGGGAATGGGATGAACTCATCCACAGAATGAAAGCAGACAGCAGAATGGATTGGAAACCAGAATCTAACAATATGTTGTGTACATGAGACACACTTGGGACTAAAAAATACACACAGAACTCAAATGAAATTCTGGAGCAGTGTCTATCATGCTTTAGTTGAAGTGAAGATTTTAAATCATGATTTCAAATAAAGCAATAGCAAAAATAGATCTAATTCAAAGAAATAATCAGAGAAACTACATTTTGCTAAAAAGTACTAATGATAATGAAGCAATAGCAAAAAGAAACTACAGCAAATTTCTCTAATAAAGGTCTCATTTCTCAAATATGTACTGAGTATAGAACAGTCAAATTCATAAAACAAAATAAGAGCCATTCCCCAATTGATGAGTGGTCAAAGCATATGAACAGGCAGTTTTCAGAAGAAAAAAATTAAAGCTATTTATAGGCATCTGAAAAAGTATTCTAAGTCACTATTAGCAAGATGAAGACAAATTAAAACCTCATACCCTTTAGAAATGACAAATGCTAGAAGGGATGAAGGAAAATAAGTACATTAATGAATTGTTGGGCCAACTATTCTAAAAAGCAATCTGGAATTTATATAAAATTGTGCATACTTTGATCCAACAGTACCACTATGAGGTCTGTACTCCAGAGATCAAAGGAAAAGAATCTATGTGTACAAAACTATGTATAGCAGCTCTTTTATGGAAGCAAAGAATTGGACATTGAAGGGATGCTCTTGTGGCATATGATTGTGATAGAATGCTATTGGCTACAAGAAATAATAAGGGAGTGGTTTCAGAAAAAGATGGCTGGACTCATATGAACAGATGCAAAGTGAAGTGAGAAGAATCAGAGGATCACAATAACAACTTGGTTACTCCAATCAATACTATGATCCAAGACAATTCCAAAGGACTCACAATGAAAAAATGCTATCCACCTGCAGAGAAAGAAATGATAAACTCTGAGCGCAAATTGAGGTGTAATTTTCTCACTGTATTATTTTTGGTGATATTGCTATAGTGTAAATATGTTTAGCATAATTTCACATATATTATTGATATCATATTGGAATGCATAGATAGATGGGGAAGCAGTGGCAGAGAGGCGGAAAATCTGGAACTCAAAATTTTAAAAGAAAATAATGTTTAAAATAAATAAGTTAGAAAAAGATCACTTGTGAGGGAACTAAGAGAAAATACATTGAGTGAACCAGAAAAGATGAACCATCCTGTATTAAGATTAAAAAGACTGAATTCCCAGTTTGGTTGATGGAAAAAATGCTAAGAGGGCAGTCAAGGCTACTTTGGACTTTGAATGACCAGTGTTCGTTTTTAAACTGGGAGCTCTACTGGTATAAAGCCTTCCTGGCATGCTCAGGCCTTCCTGGATGAATCTATTACCTCCTTGCACATGCAGGCTCCTGCCATTGGCATCTTCCGCACTCTGCTCTTTGCCCACTTCCCAGACAAATACTGAGGGCAGAATTTCAGGGCAAGGTACAGCTTCCAATAATAATAGATACACTGTGCTGAAATTGTTGCCTACAGCTTTTAAGGTCCCTTTGCAGTTTTCAATCCCTGTAGAGACCCTATTACCTAACTAGAGGGTAGAGGTGGAAGTCAGGGTTATTGGAAAGGAGAAAAAAATGACTGGCTACATTTTTTCTTTCAGTCCTGAAGCAATCCCTCTATAACCAACCTCTCTTCTTGAGCCTTGAGGTCAGAAAGACATATTTTTTTCCCAGTGTCATTTTCAAGCTCACCAAGAGAAAATGGTCTCTGGTTTCCCTGTGGCTATGGAGGAGAGTTCTTTGTGTGACTGTCTCTAACTGGGTGCCTTACAACAGGACGCAACATGATACTGCATGAGGCTGGCCTTCAGGGAAGCTAGATACTTTCATTAAAAAGCTATATGATTTTGGCTGACTCGTCTCACCTTTGTGGGCCTCAATGTCCTTCTCTGTAAAATGAGGGGCTTTTATAAAGTGTTTTTTAAGGATCCTTTAAGCTCAATCCTTCTTCAGTTCTAAAAAAAACATGATCTGGAATAGAGTGAGTAAATCCAAAATTCAACAACTCTGCAGGGACTGCAGCACATCTGTATTCTACAAAACAAATGAATAGTCATTGAATTATGGAGCAAGAGCTAGGAGAGACATTAGAGACCATGTGGTTTAACTTTCTCCTTTGATAGATACAGGAAGCAGGGCTCAGAGATGTGAAATGATTTGGTGGCCATGGTCACACAAGTAGTGTGTGATTGCCTTCTACTTTATCTTTTAAAGTTTACAGTTCTCAATCACACACACCCAACAAAATTGATCTTTGGTTCCCTTGGAGGTCCTTGGAAATATTCTTGCAAGAATTCTTACATCTAGGTCTTCCAGTTAATCTTGGATAATAGATCTATATTGGTACAGTAGGGAGGAGAGAGAGAAAGACAGAGATATAGATGGAGAGGGACAGGGAGAAAGAGACAGAGAGAATTTAATTAGCTGTTATGTTCCTTTCCTTGGTATCACTGACAGACTACATCAAAAGCAGATGGACGTTAAAGGGAGACATGCTGATAGATACTACAAAAAAGGCATTCTCTCTTGCTGTCCCTTCTTACATGCCTAGAAAGCACTCCCTCTCTCCTTCTGCCTCTTAAAATCTCTGGCCTCCTTCAAAGTTTAGGTCATGAGACCTGTCTTGACTTTTACCTGAAATGACCTAGTATTTAACTGGCATCTGCATGACATAATGGTAACTACGTGATGTAGTGAACAAAGATGTAACCTCCTAATCAGAAGTTCTGAATTCAAGACTTGCTTCTGACACAAAACGTCAGCCTGATTCCAGGTGAGTCACTGACGCTCTCAGGGTCCCAGGCAATACTTGAAAGCCATAAGTAACAAAACAAATGCCAGTCTATATTGGTGGAAGGAGTTTTCTTGTCAGTGGTTGCCTATACCAATTTAATCAAAAGTCTATTCCTGGGGGGTGGGGCCAAGATAGCTATGTAGAAGCAGGGACCTGCTGGAGCTCTCCCCACAAACACCTCCAAAAAACA